>NW_007377873.1:50094-61176 GCF_000475195.1 Diaphorina citri
GTACGTACGTACGTACGTACGTACGTTACGTACGTACGTACGTTACGTACGTACGTACGTTACGTACGTACGTACGTTACGTACGTACGTACGTTACGTACGTACGTACGTTACGTACGTACGTACGTTACGTACGTACGTACGTTACGTACGTACGTACGTTACGTACGTACGTACGTTACGTACGTACGTACGTTACGTACGTACGTACGTTACGTACGTACGTACGTTACGTACGTACGTACGTTACGTACGTACGTACGTTACGTACGTACGTACGTTACGTACGTACGTACGTACGTTACGTACAGACCATGGGCTAAAAACCACTTTTTTGGAATCAGGGGACCCCAAAACGGATATTTCCACCCATTTCCCGATTTTGAAAATTTGGACCGATTGCAATACTTTCTCATTACCTTGTATAGGTTCCCTATACGTAAGGGTAATAGAAAGTAAAAAGACGAATGCTTGTAGTACCAAAGAACAAGTACCTAACAGCCCCAATAGGTAAGTCAAAAAGTAATTTATTGCTGTGGTCATCCGTAAGTATCATTTCTTATTAATTGTTTTATGGAATCTTAATAAACTTCTTCACACTTTGAGAATGTCATGATTTATTATATCAGTTGCATTTACTTCTGTTTCTAGGTACCTTTTACCTGTTGCTGCTGAAAGTGGTTTTTTTTTCTTCTGGTACTTAGTCTTATTATTTCGATTAAGTATTTTCAACATTTCATATTTTTCATCATGTCTAAAAGCGTTTATTATTTCTTCTAAAGATTTTTTTTTTTTTTTTTTGCAATATTCATAATAAAATATCTAGTCTACATAGTGATTTCAGAGACTTGATTATTATTTATGTTCGAAAGTTTACATTTTAGTATTCTTTGAATGTGGAGAAAATATGTACCCAGTCGAGCTATTTTTAATGCCCATGCTCAACACCTATTACCAGCAATCAGGCAATTGTGTAAACAGAGGTGGTATGACTGTACAGTTTCCAGATTGTTGTACCTATTCCATGTTTATGTCGCTCTATAAGTTTCAATATTCCAACAATAATAGCATCATTAAACTGCTTTGTTTCCCCAGTTTTGTATTTGGTGAATTTCCACCAAGATATATCTACAAATGAAAGACTGTAAAGAGCGTAAGGATAATAATAAAATGGAACTACCCGCCTATATGGCAATTTTGGCACATCCACACTAATATGCACTCAGTTTATGGTATGGTAATTTTGGCACCTCCACTAATATGCACCCAGGTATCTACAAATGAAAGACTGTAAAGAGCGTAAAGATAATAATAAAATGGAACTACCTGCCTATATGGCAATTTTGGCACATCCACACTAATATGCACTCAGTTTATGGTATGGTAATTTTGGCACCTCCACTAATATGCACCCACAGCTTATAATAACGTGTGGTAATTTTGGCATCTCCACTAATATGTAAGTATGCACCCAAGATATGGTGTGGTAACTTTAGCACATCCACTAATATGTACTAATATTGTGTGAATCTACCCTGTAAGTTTATCTGTGGAAAGGAAGATTATGTGAACGTGACCAAATGGGACCATTAGGTCCGAGCTATAATAAAAAGGCCTATACAGTTTATCTTTACTATTATAAGAAGATAAACTCATATTTTACGATGCTCTATGCACCAAACTGTTCCAGGTTCCAAGATACGTTATTTTGCTAGTATAAACATAGGTTAATAGGATACCCTTGATGGTACTCAATGGACTTTCAAAGCTCTTACCATTTCAGTGTTACTGCATCCTGTCTACCTCAATATTTTCCCAACTTTTAAGACTTTAGCTTTTTACTATACCTAGGTTTATTAATGTACCTATTTCTTTTGTTACTAAAATAAGTATCTATTGGGTAGATTTTACCTTTCTCTTTATGCTAGTTTCATCGTGATATATTTTCGACTGTTCCTTCTTCTATCTTTTATTTTGTCCCTCTTCGTCTTCTCCACTTGACCACAGGGTAGCATACACGAGACTACATAGCCTGATAATAAAAGTACAATCGCACCAGAACAATAGTAAATAGTTATAAAAAACAACATTTTTTCGCTATAAAATCAATTTTCTCAAAAACTATAAAGTTTTTACCATCTACTATCTATGCGCATCCAAAGCAAATCAATTCAGAAAGTTTTAGACATGGCCAAGTTCCAGGCCTTAAAAAGATAGGGTAGGGTTTAACGTCCTGTGTCCAGTCCTCTGAATCTACAATTAGGTGCATGATCTCTTAACATACGTGCAATATGAACTATATTTTCCATTGAAAATAGAGCCAAGTAGGAATCCGAATTGAAGACAAGGACAAGGTTGTCATGGTAAAAAAAACAAAACAAAAAAAACAAAAAAACAAACAAACATTTGATTCTAAGCTATACCTACGTACATTAGTGCTGCTTGAAACCATTCCATCTTCTGTCCAACTTAACGTAACTTAACCGAGGTGACCGGGAGAATTTCCACCATTGTACTAATTACGTAGAGGGAACTATTTTAGTTTCGCCTACCCCCAGACCCTAATTTTCTTTTCACGGGCCTGCTAAAGTTCCATATCTTGCAGCACTAAAAGTTGCGTCTATTCCAACTTTAATGCTGTCTTCTGCCATGGTCTATCATGCTCACTTGATTCTAAGAATTATATAAAAAATATTATGTATTAATTTCACAATTATTGCCAGCATCTTATACCATACTCGTAATTATTATTTATTGCTAGGGAAGTTGGTTTTCCGTGATAAAAGGTTACAAAGGTTTCGCTACCTGTCTTGGGTTCAACTCCAGCCTCTGGAATCAGATGCAGTTCCGGGTATTGATATGCACCCCTCTTCTGCAGCATCTTACTGAGGTCACCTTAAGGTCAAGAAGATGAGCGATTTTGCTTCCTCTGCCTCTTACAGCTCGGTCTATGAGTGACGCCTTTGACAGAGGTTACTCGTACCTGTTTCTTTTTAAATAATAAACAATAAACCATTTATATATTTTAAAGAGGTCGGCATAGGCAGATATTGGTACCTAAATATTTGATGATTTTGTCTGAAAACGTTTATTAATATTGGAATCATGTTCTATTTCTTATTTTATACATTACCAACATTGTTTACAAAATAAATTTAAGTAATTCTGGATTTCTAACACACGCATGTAGGGAGAAATTTATGACCTCATTGTGTTTTTCTCGAGGAATATTTATATTTAATTTTATTGCGTTGGGGTCCATCGAGTTCAAAGCTGAAATATAAACAAATTTGATAATAGGCTTAAACTATTTTCACTGATATTTTTTCATTGGAAACATCGACAATTTTGTGAATTTTGTATTTTTTGTAAGGTTGAATGAAGACTACCCAGTTGACTCCACCAATATTGGTTAGTAGACTTCAGAAAAACTTCTCTTTATTGAAATTTTACCCTCACAACACAAGTCCTCATGAGTCTAGTTCTATTATATTCCTCAATTTCGGTAATAGACAATTGATTTTTTTAGAGAAAAATAAGTTGTAGGAGTAGATATTACTGTCTGCCAGCAAAGATGCAAGTATTTTGAATGTAAAAGAATTTGATGGGAAAATATTTTTTCCAATAAAAATCAGGTTTGATCAATCTCCACCCCTTTCCGATAGAACTTTTCGAATATTTTTTTAAAAATATTAAAATCATTTTATTCCAGAATGAATTTCAATAACCCATTCAGAGCTCAATGAAAACAGGTTTTCTTACAAAAAACACATAATTGACCAAATTAATATGGGTTCGAATCTTTGAAGAATTATTTCTTTTCAAGACCATTGTTTGTCTGTCTAGTCAAAGCTGATCAATAAAAGACTTGCAAATGTATCTCCATACAACAACGTTTTGGGTATTAAAATCATTTTATTCCAGAATGAATTTCAATAACCCATTCAGAGCTCAATGAAAACAGGTTTTCTTACAAAAAACATATAATTGACCAAATTAATATGGGTTCGAATCTTTGAAGAAATATTTCTTTTCAAGACCATTGTTTGTCTGTCTAGTCAAAGCTGATCAATAAAAGACTTGCAAATGTATCTCCATACAACAACGTTTTGCTAAAGCTTATGGGAATTTTTTTCCTAGCAAAACATCAATGATCAGAACTCACCCTCAGTACGGTATGTTATTGAAATTTCAGAGGTAGTTATTCTGCAAGATCTGTCTCGATTTAGATAGGTACATGAATTATGATAGCTCGTAATTCATGATAGCTCGTAATTCAGTTACTTCTTTTTCCACCTTTGAAATTAAGAGCTCAGAAAAGAGGAAATAAATGTAGATACCTATCGTCAACATTGGATCGAGTCGAATCCCTCTCTTATAGGTATTTATTTAAGAAAGTTTCTTGTGCTATTGCCTATTATTTTCAAGTATTGTGATAAATACCTTCATCCAATTTTTACTTTCCTTATCCTATAGGAAGGAAAGTAATGTAATCGGGTCAAAATTTCGATGGTCAGTTTTTAGTGCCAAAACACGCAGCGCATGCGCAATGAAACAAAGTAAACAAAGAATTTCAAAGAAACAACAACTCAACGGTTCTTGTTCTTGATGAGCTTCCCTAGTTAATTTTGCAATTTTCCTGAATTTTGTATCCTGTCTACTTCAATGTTTTTCCAACTTTTAAGTCTTTTAGATTTTCACTATACCTACCTATTTCTCTTGTTCCTAATGTTAGGTGGATTTCACGTTTCTCTTTATGCTATTTTCATCATGATATATTTTCGACTGTTCCTTCTTCTATCTTTTATTTTGTCCCTCTTCGTCTTCTCCACTTGACCACAGGGTAGCATACACGAGACTACATAGCCTGATAATAAAAGTACAATCGCACCAGAACAATAGTAAATAGTTATAAAAAACAACATTTTTTCGCTATAAAATCAATTTTCTCAAAAACTATAAAGTTTTTACCATCTACTATCTATGCGCATCCAAAGCAAATCAATTCAGAAAGTTTTAGACATGGCCAAGTTCCAGGCCTCAAAAAGACAGGGTAGGGTTTAACGTCCTGTGTCCAGTCCTCTGAATCTACAATTAGGTGCATGATCTCTTAACATACGTGCAATATGAACTATATTTTCCATTGAAAATAGAGCCAAGTAGGAATCCGAATTGAAGACAAGGACAAGGTTTAAAAAGATAGGGTAGGGTTTAACGTCCTGTGTCCAGTCCTCTGAATCTATTAGGTGCACGATCTCTTAACATACGTGCAATATGAACTATATTTTCCATTGAAAATAGAGCCAAGTAGGAATCCGAATTGAAGACAAGGACAAGGTTGTCATGGTAAAAAAAACAAAACAAAAAAAACAAAAAAACAAACAAACATTTGATTCTAAGCTATACCTACGTACATTAGTGCTGCTTGAAACCATTCCATCTTCTGTCCAACTTAACGTAACTTAACCGAGGTGACCGGGAGAATTTCCACCATTGTAATAATTACGTAGAGGGAACTATTTTTGGTCCGCCTACCCCCAGACCCTAATTTTATTTTCACGGGCCTGCTAAAGCTCCATATCTTGCAGCACTAAAAGTTGCGTCTATTCCAACTTTAATGCTGTCTTCTGCCATGGTCTATCATGCTCACTTGATTCTAAGACTAATTACGTAGAGGGAACTATTTTAGTTTCGCCTACCCCCAGACCCTAATTTTCTTTTCACGGGCCTGCTAAAGTTCCATATCTTGCAGCACTAAAAGTTGCGTCTATTCCAACTTTAATGCTGTCTTCTGCCATGGTCTATCATGCTCACTTGATTCTAAGAATTATATAAAAAATATTATGTATTAATTTCACAATTATTGCCAGCATCTTATACCATACTCGTAATTATTATTTAATGCTAGTGAAGTTGGTTTTCCGTTTTTTTATTGTTTTCATCTGCATTAAAGTTTGCCTTGAAGAATGTTGTCGACGTACAGGAATTATCTAGATTTCGAGACAATACCCATACAGCACAAAAGTTGGAAATATATGTAATACCATTGTCAAAAGTAATTTCGTATTACAGAAGCAAGAAAAACAATATGTTTTAGACCTAGTTTTGGATACCTAAGTACTCGTACACAATACGAGTACCTATACCTATACCGACCTAATATTTGAGTTGATAAACAAGCTGGGCCCGTCCCTCCGGGAATTTTTTAGCCCGTAGTTTATTCGATCGTAAAGTTAAAGAAAATCAGTACCTATGTGCCTACCTAATTGGTTTAATATTCACTTTATTATTATTATTGATTTTACTTACATATACGAGTACACTTTCCTCATAAGTCGGCACTTACTACCAATAGCTACCTAGCAAAGTATAGATAATTACCACCAATAATAACCAGATAATCTCGAGAGATGGAATTTAGGACAGATCAGGTGTTGGATCGGAGGATTCGATTGGATAAAAGAGAGTACGAGTACACTTTCCTCATAAGTCGGCACTTACAACCAATAGCTACCTAGCAAAGTATAGGTAACTACCACCAATAATAACCAGATAATCTCGAGAGATGGAATTTAGGACAGATCAGGTGTTGGATCGGAGGATTCGATTGGATAAAAGAGAAGGTAACGCCGACTTCAGATAAAATTGGGGAAATGTGTGGCAAAAGCAAGAGAATAAGAATCAGATCATCTTGCCCAGATGATAATCTCAAAAGCCAAGCTCTCCCTCATTATTCCAGAGGAACAAAAAATAAGATAACGCCGACTTCAGATAAAATTGGGGAAATGTGTGGCAATAGCAAGAGAATAAGAATCAGATCATCTTGCCCAGATGATAATCTCAAAAGCCAAGCTCTCCCTCATTATTCCAGAGGAACAAAAAATAATGTCGCACACAAAGCTGATGAGTTTTTATGCTAATTTTTTTCATTCGAACTTAGTATGTGATATATAGGGGTGTCATTTGAGTTTTCTCTGTGACGTACTGATATTTATGACAAAATTATGCATGAAAAATATTTCTCGTTCTTTATGTGTCCTACCCCTTCTCCACATTCTAAATATTACAAATAATTATTTCCTATTGAAACCCAATACCATGTTAAAACTCGGGAAGACACGGAATCCATTTCATCTGCAACGCAAGTATAGGTACTTTGGTAAAGGTAAATGAATCTAGGTGAAATATCGGAAGCAAACGGTAAATATGAGGAGCAGCTTATCCGGAGGACTATTAATAAAGGATTCAAATAATAAAGCATAATCCGTGTAATTACACACAACTTATCATACTAAAAGCTATGGCTCTATCGTAGACGTTTCTTGGGATTTTGTGCTAGTAATTCGCTTCTTGTGTAAATTAGAAAACTTAGTAATGACAGTAGTTGTGTATAATATTGTGACTGTTTGGTTGTGCATAACAAACGGGCCCCTTGGTGTTTCACGGAATCCATTTCATCTGCAACGCAAGTATAGGTACTTCGGTAAAGGTAAATGAATCTCGGTAAAATATCGGAAGCAAACGTTAAATATGAGGAGCAGCTTATCCGGAGGACTATTAATAAAGGATTCAAACATGATCCGTGTAGGTAATTACCAGAGTCCTTCAAACGTCATAATGTCATGATATCATACTAAAACGTCATATTTTAGCTTTTTTGGGGAAAACATCATAAAACACCGACATTTTCTAAAATGTCATAAAAAAAACGTCATATTTTAGGCATTTTGAGCCAAAATTTACGAAAAAGTCCTAAAAAATCTAAAAATATCTTTCTTTTTTTTCCTTAGTAGCGACGATACTTATTGCCTGAGGAGCGCCGATAGTTACTTTGTCGCCCTCTGGTGGCAGGTGTTAGGAAGCGCTTCAGGGTATCTTTCTTTTGTTTACTCTTTGTCTACCTAATTGCTTCCTGTTAAAATTTGATTAAAAATACCTACTCTCGGCTAATCTACTTTTAGTATATTTGGTTATGTGTAGGTATTTTTGAAAAATAAACGTCATATTTGACGAAAATAAGAGTCATATTTCACGAAAAATAAACGTCATAAAGTCAATAGTTGACTTAACAATGACTTATCCAGATGGAAGAAATAAAATTGGTCTGGAACATATTTGAGAAAACTGTGTAGGTAAGCAGATAAGAATTGGAAGATTGGGAAATAATTCTGTAGCTTCCATTATAGTTGACTTAACAATGACTTATCCAGATGGAAGTAATAAAATTGGTCTGGAACATATTTGAGAAAACTGTGTAGGTAAGCAGATAAGAATTGGAAGATTGGGAAATAATTCTGTAGCTTCCAAGACCTTTTGGGCATAACATTTAGATACAATCACAATCACCTACCAATATTCTTCAAAAGTTGATCCTGTATTGTTTGCAAATACTGCGAAATCTGCAAATACTTCTTATTTGCTTTTCAGTTCTTTATACCCATCTGCCCTGCTTGAGAGAAGTACCTGCCTACGTATACTAGTACAAACTATGAATTTTTTTAAGATTGGTAACGGATATTGAGTTTTACTTGTATCATTGTCAAGATATACGTAGTTCTACGTAAGTACAAGTAATCTTTGTATATTTCTTTCTAGTAGGTAATATTATTATCATGTTGATAATTTGTTTTTTATTTCCTCTCGTTTATTACTGTTTATGAAAACGTAAATACCTCCTATCAATATTCTTCAAAACTTGATCCTGTATTGTTTGCAAATACTTCTTATTTGCTTTTCAGTTCTTTATACCCATCTGCCCTGCTTGAGAGAAGTACCTGCCTACGTATACTAGTACAAACTATGAATTTTTTTAAGATTGGTAACGGATATTGAGTTTTACTTGTATCATTGTCAAGATATACGTAGTTCTACGTAAGTACAAGTAATCTTTGATTCTTTCTAGTAGGTAATATTATTATCATGTTGATAATTTGTTTTTTATTTCCTCTCGTTTATTACTGTTTATGAAAACGTAAATACCCAGTTGTATGGAATAAAGCTTCCATAATCCTATTCAATAGTTTATTTTGAAATTATAAACAGAAAAAAATGTGATTTTACGTTTGACTGAGTTTTTATCTACTTTTTTTTTACAATAGTAGAAGGTACCTCAGAAATAACTTTAGTAGAGGTTACCTATAGTATATTACGTACCTACGTAGATATATGCCTACTTGAATTGTCTGGTCTTGGCGCTTACTGGCTTATTTAGGCTGGCTGACCCAAATCCTGAATACTTACTGAGTTCATAGGTTTATTTGATGCTTCATTCAGAAATCGAACCCAATAGCGATCCTTGTAAATGAGAATCTCCAAAACAGCTGCACATGTAAAGATACTAAAACAAACAACATGCTAACCAAATTATTCTTCTTCTTTAATATTTTTTTAAAGAAAAAAGTTATTATTTTTTCTTCTATTTTAGATTTGACGTTTTGACCACATTCATGTCTGACCGTAGTTATGGTACTAGTCCATACACATGATAAATGATCTTTTATTCTTCATGTTGTTATTAAATCTTTAATAACATTCCCATTTCTTACATTATGTAGACAATATATTCTGACGGGCAATGCAATGCTAAAATATTAGTGACAATATAGTTCATTCTTCATTTATTGGAAAGAATTGAAGAATTGATTTTTCATGAACCTCGTATCAACCAAACTAAAGATACTAAAACAAACAACATGCTAACCAAATTATTCTTCTTCTTTAATATTTTTTTAAAGAAAAAAGTTATTATTTTTTCTTCTATTTTAGATTTGACGTTTTGACCACATTCATGTCTGACCGTA
The DNA here is from genome assembly GCF_000475195.1 of Diaphorina citri. Taxonomy (NCBI): domain Eukaryota; kingdom Metazoa; phylum Arthropoda; class Insecta; order Hemiptera; family Psyllidae; genus Diaphorina; species Diaphorina citri. Next base: position 59,895 of record NW_007377873.1, read on the forward strand.
GTTATGGTACTAGTCCATACACATGATAAATGATCTTTTATTCTTCATGTTGTTATTAAATCTTTAATAACATTCCCATTTCTTACATTATGTTGTAGGGTTGACGGACAGTTGTGTACTCTTTTTATCCCAGGACGTAGTTTACGTATTTCACATACCTAACTACCAAGGGTATGAATATGAACTTCTGTTGTGATTGTACCTCCTAATCTCAAATCTAAAGTATTATTATGTTACCCTGTTACCTATACTTGGAAGTACTTTTTTTTCTCAGAATTAGGGATATAAAAGAGTTTTTCATGAAGACATATCTCGAATTGGTAACTTGGTTCTCCATAATGATTGCAGAATTTACAGACAATTTTTTGAAGCCTAAAAGGAGTAAGTATCTTGCAATCCGTCTACGCTTCATCTTACTCAAGTTACTAATGACTTGTTCAAATGAAAATAGTAATAATAATACCCACAGGTACCCAGCACACCTCACAACTTCGTCATTAGATCTTATTTGACTCAAGCTTGTTGCTTGATTTAGGAAATTAGGTACCTGATGTGCTTTGACGTTCATTTCTATTCAGGATGAAGACAATATTCTGAGAAATCAAGCGTGCCGGAAGGCGTGCGAACGTCAAGAGTTCGAAGTGAAGCCCGGCCTATTTCGGCCATGAAAGAGAGTTTTCATGGTTAGTCTCAAACAGATCTAGATAGGTATAACTATAAATTTAAGCATATGCATTTTGCGACGGAGTATTTGTTTTCCTTCGGATATTGCCAAACTGTTATTTTCGGAGCTTGGATTCGCAGCATTTCAAACCCGCAGCTAATTCTTATGCAAATAACCGTCATGAATCACAGCATAGTTTGCAACTTCACTAGATCACTTGATATTGTATTTCAATCCCTGATGCATAGACTCTCATCCCGATTTCTAATGTATTAATCAAAACCCCAGCCATCATTTTTCATCTCATTATTTTCAACTCTTTCAATAATAATAAAAATTATATCTATAAAAAAAAAAAAATCTGTTATTTAACAAACGAAATGTATGACTGCTCTCATTTGAATAATTTTTCCCATTATTTCCTACTTAATATTAAATTTTATTCTTTTTCCATTATTTTATTTGTCTCTTGATGTTTTTCTGTATGTTAAAGTCCTCCACGTATTTATTTTAATGATTTAAATCACTAGCACCTATTCGCTGCTTTCCCGTTTTCTTTCTAGATCACAGGCAACTGGTACAAGTGATTTCCAAATCGATTTCTGGGATGAAATTATT
>NW_007377873.1:62004-163840 GCF_000475195.1 Diaphorina citri
TTGGTAGTGCGTCTGCCTTGTAAGCGCTAGGCCGCGGGTTCGATTCCCGCCCGGGGCGGATAAATGAATCTTGGTAAAATATCAGAAGCAAACGGTAAATATGAGGAGCAGCTTATCCGGAGGACTATTAATAAAGGATTCAAATAATAAAGCATGATCCGTGTAATTACACACAACTTATCATACTAAAAGCTATGGCTCTATGGTAGACGTTTCTGGGGATTTTGTGCTAGTAATTCGCTTCTTTTGTAAATCAGAAAAAGTTAGTAATGAGAGTAGTTGTGTATAATATTGTGACTGTTTGGTTGTGCATAACAAACGGGCCCTTTTGTGTTTCATATTACTATCGGGCCTTTTTGAGGAAGTAAATTATGCCTGGTGACACACAACTTATCATACTAAAAGCTATCGCTCTATGGTAGACGTTTCTTGAGATTTTGTGCTAGTAATTCGCTTCTTGTGTAAATTAGAAAACTTAGTAATGACAGTAGTTGTGTATAATATTTTGACTGTTTGGTTGTGCATAACAAACGGGCCCTTTTGTGTTTCATATTACTATCGGGCCTTTTTGAGGAAGTAAATTATGCGTGGTGATGAGCGGGACTTTTTGGGTAACGCTATTGTTGTTGTTTTCAATGAAAAATAATTAATTAATAAAAAATTAAGTGGAAAATGTTCATTAAAAAAAATTGTCTTTTTGTGATTTTACGTTTGACTGAGTTTTTATCTACTTTTTTTTTACAATAGTAGAAGGTACCTCAGAAATAACTTTAGTAGAGGTAGCTACTTGAAATATACTTATGAATAAATTGATGAGATGGGCGTTGTTTGTTGGTTTTGGTACAAAAAATAAATTATAAGGAGTAAGCACATGGAAGAAAAATAAACTTAGACCTAGTTTTTGGATACCTAAGTACTCGTACATAATACGAGTACCTATATCTATACCGACCTAATATTTGAGTTGATAAACAAGCTGGGCCCGTCCCTCCGGGAATTTTTTAGCCCGTAGTTTATTTGATCGTAAAGTTAAAGAAAATCAGTACCTATGTGCCTACCTAATTGGTTTAATATTCACTTTATTATTATTATTGATTTTACTTACATCCAAGATACGTTATTTTGCTAGTATAAACATAGGTTAATAGGATACCCTTGATGGTACTCAATGGACTTTCAAAGCTCTTACCATTTCAGTGTTACTGCATCCTGTCTACCTCAATATTTTCCCAACTTTTAAGACTTTAGCTTTTTACTATACCTAGGTTTATTAATGTACCTATTTCTTTTGTTACTAAAATAAGTATCTATTGGGTAGATTTTACCTTTCTCTTTATGCTAGTTTCATCGTGATATATTTTCGACTGTTCCTTCTTCTATCTTTTATTTTGTCCCTCTTCGTCTTCTCCACTTGACCACAGGGTAGCATACACGAGACTCAAGATATTTTGCTAGTATAAACATAGGTTAATAGGATACCCTTGATGGTACTCAGTGGACTTTCAAAGCTCTTACTCTTTCAGAGGTACAAGAGAAAAACAGGTACTTTTGAGGTACCTACCTTCCTGCATCCTGTCTACTTCAATGTTTTTCCAACTTTCAAGTCTTTTAGATTTTCACTATACCTACCTATTTCTCTTGTTCCTAATGTTAGGTGGATTTCACGTTTCTCTTTATGCTATTTTCATCATGATATATTTTCGACTGTTCCTTCTTCTATCTTTTATTTTGTCCCTCTTCGTCTTCTCCACTTGACCACAGGGTAGCATACACGAGACTACATAGCCTGATAATAAAAGTACAATCGCACAAGAACAATAGTAAATAGTTATAAAAAACAACATTTTTTCGCTATAAAATCAATTTTCTCAAAAACTATAAAGTTTTTACCATCTACTATCTATGCGCATCCAAAGCAAATCAATTCAGAAAGTTTTAGACATGGCCAAGTTCCAGGCCTTAAAAAGATAGGGTAGGGTTTAACGTCCTGTGTCCAGTCCTCTGAATCTACAATTAGGTGCATGATCTCTTAACATACGTGCAATATGAACTATATTTTCCATTGAAAATAGAGCCAAGTAGGAATCCGAATTGAAGACAAGGACAAGGTTGTCATGGTAAAAAAAACAAAACAAAAAAAACAAAAAAACAAACAAACATTTGATTCTAAGCTATACCTACGTACATTAGTGCTGCTTGAAACCATTCCATCTTCTGTCCAACTTAACGTAACTTAACCGAGGTGACCGGGAGAATTTCCACCATTGTACTAATTACGTAGAGGGAACTATTTTAGTTTCGCCTACCCCCAGACCCTAATTTTCTTTTCACGGGCCTGCTAAAGTTCCATATCTTGCAGCACTAAAAGTTGCGTCTATTCCAACTTTAATGCTGTCTTCTGCCATGGTCTATCATGCTCACTTGATTCTAAGAATTATATAAAAAATATTATGTATTAATTTCACAATTATTGCCAGCATCTTATACCATACTCGTAATTATTATTTATTGCTAGGGAAGTTGGTTTTCCGTTTTTTTATTGTTTTCATCTGCATTAAAGTTTCGCCTGAAAAAAATGCTCTGTCGACGTACAAGTATTTTATTCGAGACTATAGCCATACACCTCTAAAGTAGGTAATGTTTCTGGTAAACATGGTCACTACTAGATTTTATCACGTATTGTCAGGACTTCGCGTTTACACAAGACGACTATTTCAGCCTGCTAGGACTGGATAAATGCCATAACATCTACTGAGATCACTCATTCACGTTGTATTTTTTGCTGCATCATGAAATCGAACCCGAATAGATCCTTAGTAAATGAGAATAACTTAAAACCCAGTCAACTGCACATGTAGTATTGAATCTTTGTAAATAATAATGGGCACGTGTCAAGTAGTGTGCAACAGAAATTGGAACTATGACCGAGATACACAGGTCAAGTTGAATAACATAGTGAGATATCCTAGTTTGCAGAACTGTTGAAAATAGTCAGACATGAGTAACGCAGAAAATCAATTGTTTGTTCTTGGTGCAGACTTGATTACTTTGGTGTTTCTTTGCGCTTTTAATTACAACTGCGTCAAGATCAAATAGGAAATAAAATCAAATCAGTTCGATGCGAAAGCATCAGAATACACATATCATACCGTGGTATCGAATTATGGATAGCATTACCTACTACAGGTAGCTGATGAATGTTCTGGAAAGAAACACTTACATGGAATCTATCAATACTCTAATTATTTCTTGACGTCAGTGTGCTTTTGCTGAACTATACTAATAACAGCACCTATGTAGATGAATGACTTCAGAAGTTGTGACTTGTTCTTACTGAGCGTGAATAGAGGGAGGGGGGGGGGGGGGGGGGCAGGATAAAAATATGATCAAACAAGTAATAAGGATCATAAATTTTAAATTAAACAAAATAGGTACATTAATAATTTTGAATATTGACCTTGTTTAACTCAATAAGAAGTGGATAATAATATTAACATACCTACTTACTTTACATCTAGGTAAGTTTATACGTAGATACCGGGTACTTAGGTACATATTAGTTATCAGGTGATCAAAAGTATCCTTTTTAATATGTTTAAAAAAAAGAGAGATTTTAAGGTTTACTTTAGATAAGTATTAGTTACACATTACTCTTATATACGCATTATACCTCGTTCTAAGATGACACATTGAGGCTGTCAAAAACCGTGTAGAAAACCCCCTTTCTTGTACCTTACCTAATATAATTGTTCATACAAACACCCCCTTCACAGTAATATAATTATACCCCAGTAAGTGAACTGATGGCAGCATATATTACATGCTGGAATCTCTAGCAGGAAGTAATGCTCACTTAGATCTAGATTCTAGAGCACGGAAACGTTTGGGGGTAGAAAAAAATCCAAGTAGGTAAGTACGAAAATTAAAATTTAGAAAAAAGGGTTTTAATCAATTAACTCTTTCAAGGGCGGTGGTTAATGTACTGACCACCTTTTTAGAGCGCAGTAGGGGCAGATATTTTCAAGCTTGTGGAACCTTTATATTTGATGATTTTATCTGAAAACGTTTATTAATTGGAATCGTACGTTCTATTTCTTATTTTATACCTACATTACCAACATTGTTTACAAAATAAATTCAAGTAATTCTGGATTTCTAACACACGCATGTAGGGAGAAATTTATGACCTCATTGTGTTTTTCTCGAGGAATATTTATATTTAATTTTATTGCGTTGGGGTCCATCGAGTTCAGAGCTGAAATATAAACAAATTTGATAATAGGCTTAGACTATTTTCACTGATATTTTTTCATTGGAAACATCGACAATTTTGTGAATTTTGTATTTTTTGTAAGGTTGAATGAAGACTACCCAGTTTAGATGAACTTGTTGCAGTTATTAGAAGTATCGTTTGCGGGGCAGTGAATTCGATCATTTGAATTTTGGTTTGAGGGTGGAGATTGTTTCAGGCAATAATCCCACCCTTTGAGTGTACCTGACATCCAAGTGTGTATCAACATTAATTAGAATGTTGAATAAATAATGCTTGAAGAAGTACTTACATATAAATAAACCTGCCTAAAAATTGCAAGTTCTTAGCTTCTCTTCGAACTTCTCGCAAAGGGTTAGCAAGAGAGACAGACCATAGTGTACTATGTACTTTCAAGACGTCATTTTATTTTCTGGGAGAGAAAAAGAAAGAGAGAGAGAGAGAGGGTGGGGGGAGGTGGTACATAAATCAGATTGTAATTTTGAAACGAATCTGGTTTGAACATTACACAAAACATGTGTATGAGAACCCTTAATGTTACTTTTTTATAAAAGGAGAAAAAAGTCCGGCAATTTATTTCTGTCCGAAAAGTTTTATTTTCTTTCACAAGGTGGATGACTTGGATGAGGGATTAGAAAGTGAGATTAAATAAATATTCTTAAATGGGAATTTAGAAAAAGGACCTCCCGTACGAAAAAGACCAGAAAAGTGTTCGATAAATTGGGAGGAAAAAGCAAAATAGGGGAACAGAAAGACCTTTTTATCTTGGCATTAGCGCTATTAACAATGGTTGCACACTATCACTAGCAGTATGAGTTCCATCAGCCTCAGACAACACTCATCAACATTGAAGAAAAAAAAAAAAAAAAAAAATAGGATAAACATTGTAGGTATTTTTTATTATTACAATTTTGGTTACAAAGTTAAGGGTACCAACGTATACTCTGTTATTACACTTTAATTCCACAAAAATGATATTATTTTTTTATACCTATCTTGACTTTTTTCTTTTCAAAATCGAAATAAAAATAATAAGTGAACAATAATAAATAATGGTGGGTATTATTACCTTCTACTCAGACATCGATCTCAATTACCCCAATCGAATTCCAATAATCTCGTCTTTTTGGATTATTTGATACAAACATAATCACTGGTGCTTCTCGATAAATATTACTGGTACAGTACTATGTAATTTCATGGGTTTGTCTTTGAAAAAAATCAATTCCAATAATCTCGTCTTTTTGGATTTGATACAAACATAATCACTGGTGCTTCTCGATAAATATTACTGGTACAGTACTATGTAATTTCATGGGTTTGTCTTTGAAAAAAAGGTTGAACCTAATTACCTAGGTACCTTCTTTTTTTCAGGAAATTTTGGGGAAAAATTTAGCTTGTTCAATATGAAGATTCAGTAATTTTAAATATTATTATCGTACATTATACGTATCTGTTGCCCATTTCCATCAGTATTTTGTTCTAATCTACCTATATTGTTGATTCTTCTCACCTCATTTGTTGGATTTTCTCAATACTGAGGTTTCTTGGTCAAATACACTCTCACTGCCACGTACAGAAATGTCAGAATATGAAGATTCAGTAATTTTAAATAGTATCATCGTACATTATACGTATCTGTTGCCCATTTCCATCAGTATTTTGTTCTAATCTACCTATGTTCTTGATTCTTCTCACCTCATTTGTTGGATTTTCTCAATACTGAGGTTTCTTGGTCAAATACACTCTCACTGCCACGTACAGAAATGTCTAGGTACCTTCTTTTTTTTTCAGGAAATTTTGGGGAAAATTTTAGCTTGTTCAATATGAAGATTATACGTATCTGTTGCCCATTTCCATCAGTATTTTGTTCTAATCTACCTATATTCTTGATTCTTCTCACCTCATTTGTTGGATTTTCTCAATACTGAGGTTTCTTGGTCAAATACACTCTCACTGCCACGTACAGAAATGTCATAGTTAGACACAAAGCAATAAGTGTGAACAAATGATTGCTCAGTGCAATTTGAGGCGAATTGCGCTGATTTTGGATGACTTGAAGTTTCACCAAACCCAACAGTTCTTTGTTTTGCCAACAGGAGTATATTTTTGAGTCGACAATCCATAACTGATTGAATGTTAATCTTCCTGGAGGGAAGGAAGGGTTCACTTTATGTCAAGCTATGTTTTTGAGTATTCTTTGTCCCTAACATGGTCGATATTCCTCAAAAACTATCTCACAACCAAATACCGAATTAACAAAATACCATCTCTTTTTACTGCTCGAAACTTGAAACTTCCTTACTTACCCAAAGGATTACCAAACCCAACAGTTCTTTGTTTTGCCAACAGGAGTATATTTTTGAGTCGACAATCCATAACTGATTGAATGTTAATTTTCCTGGAGGGAAGGAAGGGTTCACTTTATGTTAAGCTATGTTTTTGAGTATTCTTTGTCCCTAACATGGTCGATATTCCTCAATAACTATCTCACAACCAAATACCGAATTAACAAAATACCATTTGTTTTTACTGCTCGAAACTTGAAACTTCCTTACTTACCCAAAGGATGAAATATAATGCTTTTGCTCATTTCTATTAATTTATTGGGTTTTCGGTTGAGACTGGTAAGTTCCTGTATCCCATCAACAGTCCTTCTAAAATCAAAAGATCTTAACTTATTGGGGCTGCTATTTCAAGAAATAACTTTACCTATTTGTTTATTTTCTCCAAATGAGAGAAAATTTGTAGTCATCTAAGCAACCCTTCACCTAATAATTTGACTACAGTGAATGGAATTTTATTAATCCACCTCATACTCAGCCCAAAGGATCAATTTCAATCCGTCCCCGTGTTTGGTCAGACAATATTTTGGGCACTAGCAATTTATTGCTGATCTGCCACTCGATCGGTGAAGATTCGTCCATATTTTCATAGCTATAACCAGGGCAGATTACAATGACTGAGGTAAACTCATCTGTTGTCAAAGTTTGAGTCTTGATTGACGAAGGAACCTGAGGAACGTCTTGTAGGAGTGAATAATATCCGGCCGAATTGTTAGCAGTTTCTAGCACATTGCCGAATTCATCAGTCACCTTGAAAATCTGGTTGTTCTGGCACTTTTCCTTGCAATAAGTGACCATTAGTTCGGATGGAGTATCTGCAGAGTTGGAAATGAATCACCTCAATTAGGATCATCAAATTGACAGGAATCCTACTTTTTGAGTATATCTGCAAACCTAGGTTTGGATTTGTGTCTCCATTGAGTAAACCTTGGATTTAGATGTCTTGAACAGGTAGAACTAGACATGAAATATCTGCAAACCTAGGTTTGGATTTGTGTCTCCATTGAGTAAACCTTGGATTTAGATGTCTTGAACAGGTAGAACTAGACATGAATTTAAATTTCAAACACTAATAAAATTAGTGATGGAAATATTTAAATCATCTGTCAGCTGTCACTGATTAGGTGAAGTGAGGAAATATATTTAATAGATTACTTTGAACATTTGGGTCCGCTTTTATTTTGTCATTTAGCAGTTGGCTTCTGCACGGTACACCATCCTCAAACAGGCGAAATATTTCGTTATTTTCCTGGTAGACATAACAGTATCCTAATCTCAATTTCTTGCCTCATTAACCATCAACCTCTGAGTAGGATAATGTTTCTGGAAAAAAAGGCTACATGAATTTTATCAACACTCTCACTTCCACCGATGTTGCATCTACGAACACTAATTCAGCATTTTAGTAAAAAGAAAGACCTTACGGGTACTTGTAATTTTTATTCTGCAAAATACGTAGGTACACAGTAGGAAAAAAAAAAAAAAAAAACAAAATCTATGTAGGTATTGGATCTTTCTTGTTAATATTAGTGGAGATGTCAAATACACCAGAACTATCACCGAGATAAATAGCAAGAAGTAAAATAAAAGATATGACAGAAAGAAAGAAAACAAAATCAGTACAGTGTAAACAATTATATATGTACCTAGGTAAGTTCTTGAAGTTTTGAATGTATTTTTTGAAACACTTTGGTAATTACCTTATGAGAATAATTCAATGAGGAATTCAACGTGTCGAAAATGGGGAACTAAAATCTAAAATACCGGGGGCACTAACACTACAGGAAGTGGAATTCCACCAGGGAGGGGGGGGGGGGGGGGGGGGGGATAAAAATATGATCAAACAAAGTAATAAAGGGATCATAAATTTTATAATTAAACAAAAATAGGTACATTAATAATTTTGAATATTGACCTTGTTTAACTCAATAAGAAGTGGATAATAATATTAACATACCTACTTACTTTACATCTAGGTAAGTTTATACGTAGATACCGGGTACTTAGGTACATATTAGTTATCAGGTGATCAAAAGTATCCTTTTTAATATGTTTAAAAAAAGAGAGATTTTAAGGTTTACTTTAGATAAGTAGGTACTAGTTACACATTACTCTTATATCCGCATTATACCTCATTCTAAACATCAGAAGTTCACCTGAAATTACTTAAAAAAAAGAAAAAGAAATCTAGAGAATAAGAATATGATAGGTACTTAGGTACATATTAGGTATCAGGTGATCAAAAGTATCCTTTTTAATATGTTAAAAAAAGAGAGATTTTAAGGTTTACTTTAGATAAGTAGGTACTAGTTACACATTACTCTTATATCCGCATTATACCTCGTTCTAAGATGACACATTGAGGCTGTCAAAAATCGTGTAGAAAACCCCCTTTCTTGTACCTTACCTAATATAATTGTTCATACAAACACCCCCTTCACAGTAATATATACCCCAGTAAGTGAACTGATGGCAGCATATATTACATGCTGGAATCTCTAGCAGGAAGTAATGCTCACTTAGATCTAGATTCTAGAGCACGGAAACGTTTGGGGGTAGAAAAAAATCCAAGTAAGTACGAAAATTAAAATTTAGAAAAAAGGGTTTTAATCAATTAACCCCTTGTTGCAGTTATTAGAAGTATCGTTTGCGGAGCATTGAATTCGATCATTTGAATTTTGGTTTGAGGGTGGAGATTGTTTCAGGCAATAATCCCGCCCTTTGGGTGTACCTAACATCCAAGTATGTATCAACATTAATTATTAGTATGTTGAATAAATAATGCTTGAAGAAGTACCTACTTACATATAAATAAACCTGCCTAAAAATTGCAAGTTCTTAGCTTCTCTTCGAACTACTCGCAAAGGGTTAGCAAGAGAGACAGACCATAGTGTACTATGTACTTTCAAGACGTCATTTTATTTTCTGGGAGAGAGGAAGAGAGAGAGGGTGGGGGAGGTGGTACATAAATCAGATTGTAATTTTGAAACGAATCTGGTTTGAACATTACACAAAACATGTGTATGAGAACCCTTAATGTTACTTTTTTATAAAAGGAGAAAAAAGCCCGGCAATTTATTTCTGTCCGAAAAGTTTTATTATTTTCTTTCAGAAGGTGGATGACTTGGATGAGGGATTAGAAAGTGAGATTAAATAAATATTCAAAAATGGGAATTTAGAAAAAGGACCTCCCGTACGAAAAAGACCAGAAAAGTGTTCGATAAATTGGGAGGAAAAAGCAAAATAGGGGAACAGAAAGACCTTTTTATCTTGGCATTAGCGCTATTAACAATGGTTGCACACTATCACTAGCAGTATGAGTTCCATCAGCCTCAGACAACACTCATCAACATTGAAGAAAAAAAAAAAAAAAAAAAAAAAAAAAAAAAAAAAAAAAAAACTCTCAAAAAAAAAAGATTTCGAAAATTTAAAAAATTTTTTAAAAAATCGAGACAACTCTCATAAAATGAAGATTTCGAAGATTTGAAGAATTTCATGGTCCTCTAAATTGAAGACTAGACGTACCGATACGATGTATGATCAATTTTCAACTCCGTACGGAATTCTCTATAATTTTGACAAAATTTTTCGATTTTAGTTGAGACTGGTGGATATTTGGATGATACTGCCTTTATCAGAATAGTCACGTCTGGTCATACAAACATAGAGTTCTACATAAATATACGTATATTCATAGCACATGACTTCCTCCGGATACAACAATTTCAACATTGAAATTAATTCAATCAGTATTTAAGATGCACCTTTGGATATCTTATTCAAAAGTTGATTAGACTTGGGCTGAGCAAAATCCGTTAGTTGTAAATCTGAAGATGACAATCAATGCTACTTTGTTAAATGTTCTTTCAATAATTAGGCTTGGAATGAGATTGGTTGAGTATTGGAGTAAAATCATCATTCTCCCTAAGACCGCATTCTATCTATGCGATCCGACCAAGAGAGTGTTTAAGAGAGCACCAGACAAACTTCGGAGCAAGCACATTGATAAACATTTTACCGATACGATGTATGATCAATTCTCAACTCCGTACGGAATTCTCTATAATTTTGACAAAAATTTTCGATTTTAGTTGAGACTGGTGGATATTTGGATGATACCGCCTTTATCAGAATAGTCACGTATGGTCATACAAACATAGAGAGTTCTACATATAGGTACGTATAATATTCATAGCACATGACTTCCTCCGGATACAACAATTTCAACATTGAAATTAATTCAATGAGTATTTTAGGATGCACCTTTGGATATCTTATTCAAAGGTTGATTAGACTTGGGCTTGAGCAAAATCCGTTAGTTGTAAATCTGAAGATGACAATGCTACTTTGTTAAATGGTCTTTGAATAATTAGGCTTGGAATGAGATTGGTTGAGTATTGGAGTAAAATCATCATAGGATTAAGACCGCATTCTATCTATGCGATCCGACCAAGAGAGAGTACCAGACAAACTTCGGAGCAAGCACATTAACCGAATTGATAAACATTGTAGGTATTTTTTATTATTACAATTTTGGTTACAAAGTTAAGGGTACCAACGTATACTCTGTTATTACACTTTAATTCCACAAAAATGATATTATTTTTTTATACCTATCTTGACTTTTTTCTTTTCAAAATCGAAATAAAAATAATAAGTGAACAATAATAAATAATGGTGGGTATTATTACCTTCTACTCAGACATCGATCTCAATTACCCCAATTCAATTCCAATAATCTCGTCTTTTTGGATTTGATACAAACATAATCACTGGTGCTTCTCGATAAATATTACTGGTACAGTACTATGTAATTTCATGGGTTTGTCTTTGAAAAAAAGGTTGAACCTAATTATCTAGGTACCTTCTTTTTTTTTCAGGAAATTTTGGGGAAAATTTTAGCTTGTTCAATATGAAGATTATACGTATCTGTTGCCCATTTCCATCAGTATTTTGTTCTAATCTACCTATATTCTTGATTCTTCTCACCTCATTTGTTGGATTTTCTCAATACTGAGGTTTCTTGGTCAAATACACTCTCACTGCCACGTACAGAAATGTCATAGTTAGACACAAAGCAATAAGTGTGAACAAATGATTGCTCAGTGCAATTTGAGGCGAATTGCGCTGATTTTGGATGACTTGAAGTTTTACCAAACCCAACAGTTCTTTGTTTTGCCAACAGGAGTATATTTTTGAGTCGACAATCCATAACTGATTGAATGTTAATTTTCCTGGAGGGAAGGAAGGGTTCACTTTATGTTAAGCTATGTTTTTGAGTATTCTTTGTCCCTAACATGGTCGATATTCCTCAATAACTATCTCACAACCAAATACCGAATTAACAAAATACCATTTGTTTTTACTGCTCGAAACTTGAAACTTCCTTACTTACCCAAAGGATCAATTTCAATCCGTCCCCGTGTTTGGTCAGACAATATTTTGGGCACTAGCAATTTATTGCTGATCTGCCACTCGATCGGTGAAGATTCGTCCATATTTTCATAGCTATAACCAGGGCAGATTATAATGACTGAGGTAAACTCATCTGTTGTCAAAGTTTGAGTCTTGATTGATGAAGGAACCTGAGGAACGTCTTGTAGGAGTGAATAATATCCGGCAGAGTTGTTAGCAGTTTCTAGCACATTGCCGAATTCATCAGTGACCTTGAAAATCTGGTTGTTCTGGCACTTTTCCTTGCAATAAGTGACCATCAGTTCGGATGGAGTATCTGCAGAGTTGGAAATGAATCACCTCAATTAGGATCATCAAATTGACAGGAATCCTACTTTTTGTGTTTATCTGCAAACCTAGGTTTGGATTTGTGTCTCCATTGAGTAAACTTTGGATTTAGATGTCTTGGATTTAGAGGTAGAACTAGACATGAATTTAAATTTCAAACACTAATAAAATTAGTGATAGAAACATTTAAATCATCTGTCAGCTCTCACTGATTAAGTGAATTGAGAAATATTTAATAGATTACTTTGAACATTAGGATCCGCTTTTATTTCGTCATTTAGCAGTTGACTTCTGCACGGTACACCATCCTCAAACAGGCGAAATATTTCGTTATTTTCCTGGTAGACATAACAGTATCCTAATCTCAATTTCTTGCCTACAATATCACAGGCTGAGCAGGGGGACCAGTTTTCCCATTTGATGAACACGTTCAAATTTCGGGTCAAGGGAGAGAGCGGTTTGACTTGGTATTTGGTGTAGTTTTTCGGCGTCACTTTCACTATGGGCTCTTTGAAAACGACCTCGATGTAAACTGGCGCTATGAAGGAATCGCTGTGTTTACATAGGTACATTCCTGTGAATATTTGTGGCATAGAGCAAAGACATCAGCATTTTAATAGATCGTTCAATAGTTTCACTGAACCAACAAGGTGGAGAAAAATTAATTGTATTCAGTTTAGAGTTCATACAAGACTGCTTTACGGTCAATCTTATTCTAGGAACGAAATTGTGGCAAAAAATAAGTAGGTATTATAAAAAAAAATCCCTATAAATAACTTACCACTCCTCGTCTGCTGAATATTCAAAAGGTGCAGGGTGCTATCGAATGAAGATACAACTACATCATTATCGCTATCCAAGTCTTCAATGGCAGTCATATTGGTTGTGAGTTTGGGCGAGTAAAACCATTTGACTTTGGTTCCGGAATCTGCTGGGGATACACAAATATTGCAGTCTATCTTCACATTGGTTCCCGCGATGACCAGTCGAGCTTCAGGGTTGAAAATTTTGTCCTTTCCTGAAGAAATGAGTTGTCTAGCTTCAGAATCTTTATCCAAAGAAGATTTGCTATTAAAACCGTCTGTACAGTTCAATACTTGATTATGCTATTTTATTGCCATCTAAAACCTCCGGCCCCGGCCTGTGTTATTGCCGATTTTACATTTCGTCCTAAATTGTGTATTAAGATGTTTTTATTAGACAATATTTACGTCAGATCAGTCCCCTCCACGCATTTTTAAACAAACCTGATAAGACTTACACTCCTGTCCATTTTAAAATAGGTAAAAAATCTTATATCAAGTAGGTACTCTTTGTCACTTACCCAGGACTTGTTCCTGAAGTTTCAGACAAGCATAGTACTCATTCCATTCATCCCTGATGAGATTTACTCGAGTAAGGTTCCTTCCAGGAAAATCTAGGTAAGATCCTGGCCTAGGTCCCACAGGACTCAATTCCACCTTGGGCTTAATCTGAAAGTTGCTCTTCAATTTGTTTTTCAGGTCTGTAAGCGTAGATTTCAAGTTCGATTTCAAATTGGTCAGCACGTCATCTGATGCTTTCATTGGGAAGTTGAGAAGAAATATGTAAACGATTCTCAGCTTCATTGAAAGCAAGGCAATTGAGGAGTACAACATGACATAACTAGAATGCAACAATCGATGTCATTTATTAATGAGAGGAGATGGAATTTCCGCAATTTAAATAATTTTCCAGCCACTTACACGTTTTACGTCAAGTAATGCGACTATTCAGAAGACTTCTAAATATCGTAGATGCTTAGAACAGAACGTCACACATGTGGTTCAAAGTCAAAATCTTCATCAGATAGACAAGACTTACACTCCTACCCATTTTAAAATAGGTAACAAATCTTATATCAAGTATACTCTTCGTCACTTACCCAGGACTTGTTCCTGAAGTTTCAGACAACCATAGTACTCATTCCATTCATCCCTGATGAGATTTACTCGAGTAAGGTTCCTTCCAGGAAAATCTAGGTAAGATCCTGGCCTAGGTCCCACAGGACTCAATTCCACCTTGGGCTTAATCTGAAAGTTGCTCTTCAATTTGTTTTTCAGGTCTGCAAGCGTAGATTTCAAGTTCGATTTCAAATTGGTCAGCACTTCATCATCTGATGCTTTCATTGGGAAGTTGAGAAGAAATATGTAAATGATTCTCAGCTTCATTGAAAGCAAGGCAATTGAGGAGTACAACATGGCATAACTAGAATGCAACAAACGAAGTCATTTATTAATGAGAGGAGATGGAATTTCCGCAATTTAAATAATTTTCCAGCCACTTACACGTTTTACGTCAAGTACTACGACTATTCAGAAGACTTCTAAATATCGTAGATGCTTAGAACAGAACGTCACACATGTGGTTCAAAGTCAAAATCTTCGTCAGATAGAAAACTTTATACCTATTTATACTGTGTTTCTATAGGTTAGGTACATACCTTGTAAATCAGAAAAATCACGAAATATTAAAAACGAGTTGGTAAGATATTATGATATTAATAGGTACCGTATTATCCAGCGTTCTTTAAGAGCAATACGAGCATGAGTAGACACATTTTCAATGCGTCAATCATGGAGAGAAATTAAGTATTTACACAAGATCCATGATCAAATTTCAATGGAATCCAAGTATTAAAATCAAATCATTCTGTAGCTGGTACGGTGGCATAGAGCAAAGATATCAGCATTTTATAGATCGTTCAATAGTTTGACTGAACCAACAACGGGAAGAAAAATGGATTGCGTTCACAGTTTATGCAAGACTTCTTGTTGGTCAAGCTTATTCCAGGAACTTGTACGTGATTACTTGCCAATATGATGAAATTAAGGCTGAGCAAAAGTTAAGAACAAATCCCTATAAAATAATTCACTCACCACTCCTCGTCTGCTGGATATTCAGAAGGTGCAGTGTGCTATCGAATGAAGATACAACTACATCATTATCACTATCCAAATCTACGATGGCAGACAGGTTGGTTGTGAGTTTGGGCGAGTAAAACCATTTGACTTTGGTTCCGGAATCTGCTGGGGATACACAAATATTGCAGTCTATCTTCACATAGGTAAAAGATCCAAGAGTTATTTTTCAATTAGTATAAATTCAGACCAAAATTTGGCACAATTAGTCTTTAGGCGAGATGGTAGTGTTTAAGTAGATACACACCTATTTTTACCTAAAGAAGTTGGAAAAAGGACAAGACTAGAAGTGTTTCTAGGCCAGGTAGTCTATTTAGTGGGATACCAAGTCTAATATCATAAACATCTTACATCCAGCTAGATATTTTGGTGACCATTTTTGATGATTTTCGCCAGCCCAAATCCGATACATTTTGGGCACAGCTGACAAGGTCTGATATTCAATATTATTAGGTAAAAGAGCCAAGAGTTATTTTTCAATTAGTATAAATTCAGACCAAAATTTGGCTCAATTAGTCTTTAGGCGAGATGGTAGTGTTTAAGTAGATACCTACACACCTATTTTTACCTAAAGAAGTTGGAAGAAGGACAAGACTAGAAGTGTTTCTAGGCCAGGTAGTCTATTTAGTGGGATACCAAATCTAATATCATAAACATCTTACACCCAGCTAGATATTTTGGTGACCATTTTTGATGATTTTCGCCAGCCCAAATCCGATACATTTTGGGCACAGCTGACAAGGTCTGATATTGTGTTCAGGATAGCAAACATTTACACAAAAAATACATTTGATAAAAGCGTTTTCATTTCTCTAATGAAAATTGAAAATTCCGGAAAACAGGAATCACATGTCAGGAAAAATAAATACACAAATACGTCAGTCATATGATGGTTTCATTGTTACAAAAAAAGTGTTGAAGGAAATGGAACTTTTTTTATTATTCTGCTAAAACCTATCATCTAATTTGTTTATTTTATGAAAGTTGTACGGGGTGGATTAGTGTTGCCGAAAACCGAAAGCTTTTATACTATTTATTATGTCAGGAAAAATAAATACACAAATACGTCAGTCATATTTATGATGGTTTCATTGTTACAAAAAAGTGTTGAAGGAAATGGAACTTTTTTTATTATTCTGCCAAAACCTATCATCTAATTTGTTTATTTTATGAAAGTTGTACGGGGTGGATTAGTGTTGCCGAAAACCGAAAGCTTTTATACTATTTACTAGCTGAATTCCGTCGCTTCGCTCCGGAATCCCGCTAGTTCATCCCGAGGCATGGCCAAACTTGTGGAAAAGGCATGGCCGATTGATTGAAAAACTAGATATTGATCTAGGATTGAATAGAAAGTTTTATTAGGTTTTACAGGCAATCCTGTCTGGGTTTTTCACGTCTAATAAATTCTGTGTATCTGCCATACCTATTGTCATTAAAGGATTTAGGTCTCCACTTCTAAACGAATATTGGTTCGAGATTTCAGCACAAAATAATTGATTGAAAAACTAGATATTGATCTAGGATTGAATAGAAAGTTTTATTAGGTTTTGCAGGCAATCCTGTCTGGGTTTTTAACGTCTAATAAATTCTATGTATCTGCCATACCCTATTGTCATTAAAGGATTTAGGTCTCCACTTCTAAACGAATATTGGTTCGAGATTTCAGCACAGGTTTAAGGTACATATAAAAATCATGTTCCTGTCAAAACTTCAGGTCATCCTGTATTCGTTGAAGATGGTCATATTGCAACTATCATAATTTAATTTAATAACAATAAAAAAAAAATCTCGATGAATAAATTTGAGCAATAATATCTTACGTCTGACTAATTAAACAACGCCAAGATAGGTATTTAGATGCGCCGCACGTGAAAATAATGTGCTATTTATGATCCCTCAGGTTTTCTCAACTTGTAATAACTACAGGGTGGCTTTTTTTTAACTCGCAGAGTTACAGGGTGTTTAACACTAGAATGCCCGGACTTTCGTCATACCTTTAATGCCCACGAGGAGTCAGACTGCCTAATATTTCTGTTGTATTGCATCAATTTGAATTTAGTTTTTTTCTAACCTCTTCATTTTTTTTGTTCAGATTGGCAGAATTTGTTATTGAAGGACATAAAAAGGCTAACTGAGGAAAGAATTTTGTTGATTTACTCATTCACGAGAATGCCCGGACTTTCGTCATACCTTTAATGCCCACGAGGAGTCATTTTGACACCTGCCTATTATTTCTGTTGTATTGCATCAATTTGAATTTAGTTTTTTTCTAACCTCTTCATTTTTTTTTGTTCAGATTGGCAGAATTTGTTATTGAAGGACATAAAAAGGCTAACTGAGGAAAGAATTTTGTTGATTTACTCATTCACGAAGGAAGGATTTTGTTAAAATTCCTCGTTCAAGAGGATTCCTCATTAGATAAGTAACTAAATACTTTTGGAATCATGTCATCAGTAATGTTGATCAGTATACGTACATAGGTAACCATCACTCATTCCTAGAACCACATTCCTCGTTGAAACCACAACTATTTTGTATTTAAATCACAAATTATAATGTAAAACTCAAGAATCTTTTTGTGTTTCATATTTGTGGTGAAGAGAATTGAATGGTATTTCACACTCTTATTGCTGGGTATTACAATATTGCAGGTCGTTGGTAGAGGTATTACAAGTACTTAATCCCCCTTTTCTTTTCCCTACTCTTCCCGGACCCTCCCTCCTCTCTTTTTCAATATATTCCTCTTTATTCCTTCCCCTTTTTCCATTTCCGTGCTCTATGACAACTCACTTGACCACTAGGTGATAGATTGATGATGCCACTCCATAAATGCCTACATTGGCTACTTATGAAAAAGAGCCCCTCTATCAGCGACAAGTACTACTATATTAAATAAGCGATAGATAGGCACCACATTGTTATCGATCCATTGTGACAGGGCAGAACTGTCAGTAATTTCCACACTGATGTATTGATGTGTGCTAGTGAGCTTATGTCGTCTTGTAGCAAATCATTGCGGATTTTTCAAATGTAATTATGCATGGATTGGAAACATGTCTTCTTTTTTGAAATATATTTTATTTCATTCTACCAGGATGGGCTGCAACCCAACTCCCACATAAATTGTTTCATGAACTTGGAAATAATAATAAGACACGAGTTTGTTTTGTGAAGACTGGATGCAAAGTTGAGGAACGTCTGAGGTTTGCTTTGAAAGAAAAAGTTGAGAAATGCAAGAATACGATCTGAAAAGGTAGGTATGACCTTGGAAAGAATCCGAATATTCCGAATCCTAGAATATTCCCTTCCGCAAAAAATTGTTTCAGTCCCGATGAAGCTTTAAGGCACAGTACCTACTGGTTGGGTGGTTGGACCATAAAAAATACACCAAACTGTTTGGGTGACCCTATAGCTCTTCAAATTTACAAAATAAGAATACTTCCGAGACCACGTTGAGATCGGAACGAACAATGAATGAAATTCCTTTGAAAATCGGGTTTTTGTTTTATATGGATATATGTAAGACACGAGTTTGTTTTGTGAAGACTGGATGCAAAGTTGAGGAACGTCTGAGGTTTGCTTTGAAAGAAAAAGTTGAGAAATACAAGAATACGATCTGAAAAGGTAGGTATAATCTTGGAAAGAATCCGAATCCTAGAATATTCCCTTCCGCAAAAAATTGTTTCAGTCCCGATGAAGCTTAAGGCACAGTACCTACTGGTTGGGTGGTTGGATCATAAAAAATACACCAAACTGTTTGGGTGACCCTATATCTCTTCAAATTTACAAAATGAGAATAAGTAGGTATAACCTTGGAAAGAATCCGAATCCTAGAATATTCCCTTCCGCAAAAAATTGTTTCAGTCCCGATGAAGCTTAAGGCACAGTACCTACCTACTGGTTGGGTGGTTGGATCATAAAAAATACACCAAACTGTTTGGGTGACCCTATATCTCTTCAAATTTACAAAATGAGAATACTTCCGAGACCACGTTGAGATCGGAACGAACAATGAATGAAATTCCTTTGAAAATCGGGTTTTTGTTTTATATGGTTATGGTTGAATTATGTAGATTTGTAGATCAAAACGACTCATCTCGTTCTGAATTTTGCACTCCAATTTTTCGGATCAATTAGGTTAATGGTTGAATTATGTAGATTTGTAGATCAAAACGGCTCATCTCGTTCTAAATTTTGCACTCCAATTTTTCGGATCAATTCGATTTAAATTTGTCAGTGCCTTTAGGGAAATTGGAGCAAGTTTTTTGTGCAAATTGGCGAAACAGTTAATGGAGATTTTTGAATTAGTTTCATGTTTTTTATGCGAAACGATAAATATAGATTTTCAATACATCCAGATAGGAACAGCATATGTTTGGTCCTAAAAGAACGAGAAGAAGGGTTCTAATCTGTGTTTCCTGGTTCCTTTCTGAGGTCCGGAATAATGTTCTTTTCAAAAAAGGGGTCCTCAGATCATACCCTAACCAGCAACGCTGTGAACACTGAACAAACAATCAATTTCATCATTAATAGAAAAACATCAACAGAACTTCGTCTAATCCATTTTTTATTTGTTTATTCACACCTGAATGGTTTTAATTCGCTTTAGAAATCGAAAATCAAGGAAAAAGTTTATACACGAAATCAAAAATTTTGGTTTTAAAAAATAAGGAAATTTATGCTGAATCACGACCAATCAGTTAATCAGATTTAAACGGTTAGGGAACATCAACAGAACTTCGTCTAATCCATTTTTTATTTGTTTATTCACACCTGAATGGTTTTAATTCGCATTAGAAATCGAAAATCAAGGAAAAAGTTTTTACACGAAATCAAAAATTTTGGTTTTAAAAAATAAGGAAATTTATGCTGAATCACGACCAATCAGTTAATCAGATTTAAACGGTTAGGTTACACGAAATCAAAAATTTTGGTGTTAAAAAATAACAAAATTTATGCTGAATCACGACCAATCAGTTAATCAGATTTAAACGGTTAGGAACAGAAAAATTCGTAAATTGTAAACTCATAACAAGGGGACAAGGGGTTAGGCAGGATTTGTTGGGTGACGCGAATTGAGTACTGTACAAACGAAGGATAAAATTTGTGGGAAATGTAATAAAAAACAGCTTAGATATTTATCTCAAAACCAATTTATAAAGTAATATTGTATGCCAACCAAATCCTGGTTGTGTTTACTTCAAATCATTGTCTTTATTTCCTTAACATGGTAAAAATTTACTCTCATGTGATAAAACGATTGATAGGAGACTCATCTTGGCAGGTTGAATCAAAGGAACATTTTGTTTGTCATTTTGAACGGACTTTGAGCCCCGTTTGGTGTGATGGTTGCTCTCCCTACTTACATGTCTTACCTTTTCCAGGTGCCAACCAAATCCTGGTTGTGTTTACTTCAAATCATTGTCTTTATTTCCTTAACATGGTAAAAATTTACTCTCATGTGATATTGTACAAACGAAGGATAAAATTTGTGGGAAATGTAATAAAAAACAGCTTAGATATTTATCTCAAAACGAATTTATAAAGTAATACTAGCTGAATTCCGTCGCTTCGCTCCGGAATCCCGCTAGTTCATCCCGAGGCATGGCCAAACTTGTGGAAAAGGCATGGCCGGTATTTATCTCAAAACGAATTTATAAAGTAATATTGTAGGCCAACCAAATCCTGGTTGTGTTTACTTCAAATCATTGTCTTTATTTCCTTAACATGGTAAAAATTTACTCTCATGTGATAGTATATTTGTCATTAACTATGAAAGCTAACCAATATTTAGTTCACCTGGACAAAGACTGTCAATTAAGACTCTAGACAGGTCAAACCATAATACTGTAGAGACTGTTTTTGATGGACTGTAACCAACCTCCCTCCTCGTAAAGAAATTGGAGTGTTGTTGGTTTAAGTTCAAGTGAAAAGTGCCTTTACTCAGGCTGGATTAAAACTAGGCACAAAAACCATTTGAAACTTTTACAACAGAGAAAACTTCCTGTACTGTTCAATTCTGTACCAAATTTTGTGGAACGTGCATCCCTGAATTATTCGGCACCAATGATCCAATGATGTAATCTTTCTTCTCCGTCCTCTTCTTGTTGTTCCTTCCATTTCCTTTTGAGTATACCTGGTACCTACCATTCCAGACACTCTTCTTCTTCTTCCTTCTAGCTCATCCTTGAGTACGTAATACGGTTTCCAGGTACGTGTATACAAATTATGTATCTACACCAAAAGCTTCAGAAGTCAAAAGATGAGGCAGAAAGATCAGGCGGCAAATCACTTCGTTTGAATAAAGTGATAGAGTATCAGGAAGAAGATTTTGGGGAGGGGGAGGAAGAGGAGGAGGACGAGGAGGAGGAGGAGGAAGAAGATGATGGGAAAGAGCATAATCTAGGTAGGAGAAAAGGGAGAGGAAGGGACCGGGGGAGAGGGAAGAAATTGGGGATGAAGAAGGTTATGAAAGCTAACCAATATTTAGTTTACCTGGACAAAGACTGTCAATTAAGACTCCAGACAGGTCAAACCATAATACTGTAAAGACTGTTTGATGGACTGTAACCAACCTCCCTCCTGGTAAAGAAATTGGAGTGTTGTTGGTTTAAGTTCAAGTGAAATGTGCCTTTACTCAGGCTGGATTAAAACTAGGCACAAAAACTGGTAACTGGTATCCCTAAAGTTATCTCTTTATTATTTTTCATTTTTTAATAATAAAAATCTAAAAAGATCTCGCTCATAAATAGCTTTCTTGATTTGTTTCGAACTTTCCTTCCGAATTGGTTGAGAGTATTCACTATTAGTACTTACTCCAAAAGTTTTGCCAATTTAATTGGTTTCCAGTTGAAGCTCAAAGGACAAAAAATAATTCGCCTTGGTGTAATTGAATGTTGACGGAGACCAACCAATGGATTCCCCAACATTATTCTTTCATCTATATACCTATACGTATTTCATCAGGATACGTTTTTATTCTGGTGGTAAATCCTAGATCGCACTAATAGATTTGCTGATATGAGGGGCACTCCGTCTTACCTCTGTACCCTGTTTGTCTTGCCTTGTCTTGTCTTGTCTTGTCTTGTCTCATGTTCCCCTAGTAAACAAGAAATACTCGTATGACTTATTTTTCACAGTTTTACCTTACTGAAAGAGAGGGAAATATCTCTTGAGTCTTGACGGAATCATCTCAGTAGGTACTCAAAAGATATGTTCACTTAATCTAATAATTAGGTACGTTGATACCCTACCCATCCCGAGATCTAACTGCCTTTTCTTATCCTTTACCTTTACTTGTACTTTGCTAAACGAGCCTGTTTGTGGAAGTAAAACCCAGCCTTCTTATTACTTTATTATTATTAAGTATTTGTTTTCATCGGGAGAAATGATGATATAAAAATTCCATGGAGATTATTTTGTCGAAAAAAAAGAGAGAAGAGAGAGAAATAAGCAGACGCTCATAAACTGCGAGATGGGCGCATTGTTATTTTCGGAGAGAAGAGAGAGAAATAAGCAGACGCTCATAAACTGCGAGATGGGCGCATTGTTATTTTCGTTATAATTGACGTTTATGACTTGGAACTGACAGTCACTATTATCACTTGTCTTTTCTTAATAAGACGAATTAACAGAGAATCTCCAAAAAACGAGCAAGAATATTGTTATCGAGGCCAGAACATATGTATGTACATAATTAGTCGGAGCTCAATATGTTCATGTCATGTTGCAAATTGTTTCAATGCTTACTCGAATTGGGAACTGCATTTCATATCTGGGGATTCTGACTCTGATGCCCAGGATGAGCTTCTCTTACTTTTCAAGGGAATTAGGTAGGTACCTATGTGTCAATGAGATTTCGTACAAAGCGCTTTCGATCCCTGGGCGATGAACTGATGAAGATGAAGCTTTTGCAGTGGACAAGTCTTCAAAACCGTTTAGTCAACATTTCGTTTTGTGTTATTAAATTTCATTGTACCTACGTTGCAATATCTGATTTTGATAAGAGGTAGGTAGATATATAAATAACCCAATTTTTAGGAATTTTTCCACGCCCTAAAATAGCCAAGTATTGCTTACGTACAGCTACTTTAAAAATAGCTACTGCCAGCCTAGTTAGCTTTGTTGGTAGTGCGTCTGCCTTGCAAGCGCTTGGCCGCGGGTTCGATTCCAGCCCGGGGCGGATTTTATCCTGATGGGATAATGTTCGTTCTCGGAACGGCTGGTATGACTTGGAACTGACAGTCACTATTATCACTTGTCTTTTCTTAATAAGACGAATTAACAGAGAATCTCCAAAAAACGAGCAAGAATATTGTTATCGAGGCCAGAACATGTATGTACATAATTAGTCGGAGCTCAAAATGTTCATGTCATGTTGCAAATTGTTTCAATGCTTACTCGAATTGGGAACTGCATTTCATATTTGGGGATTCTGGGGTATGAGGAGAACTCTGATGCCCAGGATGCGCTTTCGATCCCTGAGGGATGAACTGATGAAGATGAAGTTTTGCAGTGGACAAGTCTTCAAAACCGTTTAGTCAACATTTCGTTTTGTGTTATTAAATTTCATTGTACGTTGCAATATCTGATTTTATCAGATAGAAAACTTTATACCTATTTATACTGTGTTTCTATAGGTACATACCTTGTAAATCAGAAAAATCACGAAATATTAAAAACGAGTTGGTAAGATATTAATAGGTACCGTATTATCCAGCGTTCTTTAAGAGCAATACGAGCATGAGTAGACACATTTTCAATGCGTCAATCATGGAGACTGGAGAGAAATTAAGTATTTACACAAGATCCATGATCAAATTTCAATGGAATCCAAGTATTAAAATCAAATCATTCTGTAGCTGGTACCTATAGGTAACTTTGTTCTCATGATTTGATTTACAAAGTCATGAAATTCAATTCTGCTTTACATAGGAGTTGAAGAACAACTTTGAAAACGTTCTCAAAAAGAAAATAGAGCTGTGTAAGGAAAGACTCTTTGGTAATACCTAGCAACTCATACTACACAAGTTGGTAATTAAAATAGTTAAAACGTGCTAGAAGCAATATCGAATCACCTCGTGAGGAGGGGCTGTCGATTTATTCATGTGATTATTGCCATGATAGTTTTCAATGAGCTACATAAGTGTGAAAAATTCTAACGCATCACCGTTAGTAGAGCTAAATCCCCGGTGTGGTCGGGTATTTCGTATAAAAGTTGAAGTTATAGGTACCTATGATGTGATTTTTGGTAAATTTACTACGGATAAAGTAAGTGTTATTTGTTCATGCCCATAAAATCATATATGTGTTCATCTGATCGGCCTCCGGCCGCTAGCAAAGCTAGCTACATCATGCTTATGAAGAACAAAGTTGTGACTTTCGTTAGAAATGAATAGCTCACTCCTAAAGGGGATTTAGCTAAAAACGTGAACTTGACTACACTAGATAAGCTTGACTATAACAGTAGAAAGCTGTAGATAATTATTCAGTCAGATAAAAGGGAGATCTCTTATTAGCTAAGTAGGTAGGTACCTACCATAATATTTAATTCATGTTATAGTTCAACAGATCCCTTCTTTTTCCAATTTTTGAAAAAAAGATGAAGAGCTCATTATAATTTTAGCCTTGAGTTAAAAAATATACCCTTTGTTTAATGAACACTTTAGGGGAACCAAAAAACATTTGAAGCAAAGAAAATTTTCATTTTTTTCTTCTTTTTTTAAAAAATAATAAATATTCTTTTTTTTCTGAAAAGTAAAAATACATTTTTTTACTTTTTTTATCTTTTTTTTTTTTCTGAGAAAAATCGTTGGACTTATGCCCACTAGGTATATTGAAATGAATAATTTATCAAAAATATCAATGAATATGGGCGGCTTGAGAACCAAGAACAATCTGTGAGTTAAAGAATCTCTCTTCCCTCTGTCATTTACGAGTATCTACATAATAATAAATATTGATATTTTATAATTATCTTTTTTTTCTGAGAAAAATCGTTGGACTTATGCCCACTAGGTATATTGAAATAAATGATTTATCAAAAATATCAATGAATATGGGCGGCTTGAGAACCAAGAACAATCTGCGAGTTGAAAAATCTCTCTTCCCTCTGTCATTTACGAGTATCTATCTAAATATTGACGAAAGTTGATTTATTCTCAAATAAATAGTCTATTTATAAAATATCACCATATAGAAGAGGACGAAAGGTGTCTTCTCCCGAATTTCACCTGTCACCCCAAAATGCAATTCATACGTTGTTCAACTCCTTGAAGAAGCGTCAGTTCTCTTCGAAGTCTCCGAAATAGATCGATTTTTTCAAGAGCCGCTCTCGGAAATATTTGTCACCTGTAACTTGAATATAAGCACATTTTTCACCCCGCCACCTCACAGCGGCAACCTGCTGATGAGTGGTCATTAAATTAAAACTTCAACTATTTCCATGGACCGTACCTCTCATTTGTCTTACACAAAGACGGCAAAAAAGTAAATTAAAAAATTCACTTTTTTCTGAAAAATAATTTTTCTTCTTTTTTTTCTAATTTCTTTTCTCTGTTGGGCGAAAAAATGGAATTAATTATTTATTTTTCCTTTTTTTAATCTTTATCATATACAGGGTGACAAATTTGCTAGAAATATGTCATCCAAAATGGGTCAAAAATTATTCAATTTTCTAATTCTAAATGATAGAGTACCTAAGTATCTATTAGGCTATTACATTAGCGACAAAGGTTATACCTACCCACAAGGTAACTACCTATAGTTAATTATTAATAAAATTTTATGCGAGGATTCTGCTAACCGTTTTGTACAGTTAAAAACATGAATTCTAGCTTCCCATTATGTATATAGAACTTATAGAAGCACAAAGATTCTCAATCTGCACAAGAATTCCCTAGCTCTATTTCCTCTTATTGGTCAATCAAGTAGTTAAGTATCATGGATAATAGATTGTAAAATCAGCAAGGAATCAGTTAAAAAATCTACACAAAAAAGATTTATTGATATTTGTAATTAAAATTATTATGCAGTCCTGAGCTAATATAATAATGAGCCTTTCGGTTCCATATCCTTGGAAAAAATAAAATTACTAAGCAAATCTTGCACCTCTTCAATAAATTATTATTTACCTTTTGGGTATTCCTACAGGAGTAGTATGCCATAAAACATAATGCTTTTGCTCATTTCTATTAATTTATTGGGTTTTCGGTTGAGACTGGTAAGTTCTTGTATCCCAACAGTCCTTCTAAAATCAAAAGATCCTTATTGGGGCTGCTATTTCAAGAAATAACTTTACCTATTTGTTTATTTTCTCCAAACGAGAGAAAATTTGTAGTCATCTAAGCAACCCTTCACCTAATAATTTGACTACAGTGAATGGAATTTTATTAATCCACCTCATACTCAGCCACTCAGATCAATCTGTTCGAGTCAACTATGAGTCCAGCCAGACTGAAAGGGAGTACAAGAATGAATAATCTTGGGTCAGACACCATGACCAGACAACGTCTTACAAGTTTACGTAGGCCAGAACTTTGTGTTTCCTCTCCAAAGTTGCAAGAAGGATATCAGAACTCTAGAAACAGCATGCGAGCAATTTCCGAGGAGAGGATGCTTTCCTGAGCTTTTTTGTTAGACCTTTCTTTCCTATATTAATCTTTTTCTTACTATGCAATTAATTATTATGCTTTCTTACTTTGAGAGAAACAGCCTCAAGGCCCGAATGTTTGAAGACAAAATCCGACTTGGGTAATTCAATGTTAATTTGAAAAGTGATCTTTTTAGCTGGTAGGTGAAATAGTCATCTCCACTAATTGGGAAAGTAAAACGTGATTTTCCTTTCGATTTATTAAAACTAGAACTTAGTTTGGTTGCTAATGGTATACATATTGCACATTATTAGGTATACTAACTTTGTGGGCGCATATGTGTGCATACAAGTTCCGTGGTCACATAGGTTAAGCTACATGGAGTAAGGCGGATAATAGACTGAACCTGAGCCTCGAGCTGGATTAAAGAGCGTTGTGCCGTTCATTTTATTTGAACAATAAATGTTTTTTTCGTTATTATTATTTTATTATTGTATCTCGAATAACATATCTTAACTTAGCCGAGTTCCTTTGAGAAGAAAAACGCCCACTTTTGAGCATATAAGAAAAAAAAAAACTTTTTATAAAAAAAAAGAAACGAGAGAAAAAGAGCGAGTTTTAGAAGAAAGAAAGAAAAATGTAAATCACATCAATAAATAATTAAAATAGGAGGAGTTGTTTTAGGTAGAAGAAGAGGAAAAAATAACTAAGTAGATAGGTAGATACCTACTTATCCTATTATATTGAAAAAGGTAAGTTCCATACAATATTTACTCGTAGCTAAATAGTTTATTGGTTGTTTAGTATTAGAAGGGGTTGTGTTTATGTATCTACTTGTTTGGCCAACACCTAGGTGGACAGCACAGAGGATACGTACTTATCAGATCTAGGAAGGTATTTTTTCACTTCCGCATACGTATATTTAGAGTTAAATATTGATCACAAAATGTAAATAGCTAAGTAGATATGTACCTATCTAGGAAGATACTCGTAAATACTTAAGTAGGGTAAGTGTACCATTTATTCACCCACCTAAAAAACGTACCATTTATTGGCCCATCTGTACCATACGCTACATAAATCTGGACGAACTTTTTCAAGATCCAATTTCATCAAAAGAAAGGGCTTAAAGACTGCTATCGATCCAGTGCTATTCAAAAATTGTAGTCATAAAAACAAAAATTAGAAAAATAAATGTGGGCAGGTGGGCCAATAAATGGTACGTATACGTATATTTAGAGTTAAATATTGATCACAAAATGTAAATAGCTAAGTAGATAATTAGATATGTAGGTACCTATCTAGGAAAATAAATACTTAAGTATTATTCTTATTCTAATTTGTTAAAGAAAGGTATTTACAGAAAACAACCAGAGTTGGTTTTACCAAGATGGACTTATGAGGACAAAAAGAAAAATCACGTTACTTTATGCGGTTGTCCATTGTTTTGTTTGGTTAGGAATATAAAGACAAAATATTGTTACGACTAATCATTATCATAATTATGCATACAGGGTGGTATGGTATGGGGTTTCATCTTTGTTTTTCAACAGTTCTCGCATGAAACACCTGAGGAAAGATTTATTATTATTAATTTATTATTTTAATGACCCAATGTCACTGTATAACTGCTAAGGTTTTTAGTGACATTGGTTTTACCCCCCCATTCGGTGACAAGCTACCCACGTTCTCAAATCTCACCCAGTATGGGTGGGGCCGGGAAAAGTGAGCACGCGATTGCCCAGATGCTCACCCACTCGGATACTAACCACGCGCAACCTTGCTTAACTTTAATGAACCATTGGAAATTGGACTATTCAACGTTCTATTAATGACTGAGGTAAACTCATCTGTTGTCAAAGTTTGAGTCTTGATTGATGAAGGAACCTGAGGAACGTCTTGTAGGAGTGAATAATATCCGGCAGAGTTGTTAGCAGTTTCTAGCACATTGCCGAATTCATCAGTGACCTTGAAAATCTGGTTGTTCTGGCACTTTTCCTTGCAATAAGTGACCACTCCAAAGTTGCAAGAAGGATATCAGAACTCTAGAAACAGCATGCGAGCAATTTCCGAAGAGAGGATGCTTTCCTGAGCTTTTTTGTTAGACCTTTCTTTCCTTTATTAATCTTTTTCTTACTGTTAGATACTTAATTGTGACTTCATGATAATGATACTATGCAATAATTGATTAATTAATTATTATGCTTTCTTACTTTGAGAGAAGCAGCCTCAAGGTCCGAATATTTGAAGACAAAATCTGACTTGGGGTAATTCAATGTTAATTGTAAAAGTGAGCTTTTTAGCTGGGAAGGTGAAATAGTCATCTCCACTAATTAGGAAAGTAAAACGTGATTTTCCTTTCGATTTATTAAAACTAGAACTTAGTTTGGTTGCTAATGGTATACATATTGCACATTATTAGGTGTACTTACTAACTTTATGGGCGCATATGTGTGCATACAAGTTCCGTGGTCACATAGGTTAAGCTACATGGAGTAAGGCGGATAATAGACTGAACCTGAGCCTCGAGCTGGATTAAAGAGCGTTGTGCCGTTCATTTTATTTGAACAATAAATGTTTTTTTCATTATTATTATTTTATTATTGTATCTCGAATAACATATCTTAACTTAGCCGAGTTCCTTTGAGAAGAAAAACGCCCACTTTTGAGCATATAAGAAAAAAAAAAACTTTTTATAAAAAAAAAGAAACGAGAGAAAAAGAGCGAGTTTTAGAAGAAAGAAAGAAAAATGTAAATCACATCAATAAATAATTAAAATAGGAGGAGTTGTTTTAGGTAGAAGAAGAGGAAAAAATATTGTAAAAAATACAGAAAGAAAAAATGTAAGAAGTGAATAATTATGAAGAGCCTGCGGTCAAGTAGCATCCGATTGAAAACAATCCATGGAGAGAGAAAAACAAAACAAGAGAGAAGAAGAAGACTAGGTTTGTTCAATATTATTAGGTAAAAGAGCCAAGAGTTATTTTTCAATTAGTATAAATTCAGACCAAAATTTGGCTCAATTAGTCTTTAGGCGAGATGGTAGTGTTTAAGTAGATACCTACACACCTATTTTTACCTAAAGAAGTTGGAAGAAGGACAAGACTAGAAGTGTTTCTAGGCCAGGTAGTCTATTTAGTGGGATACCAAATCTAATATCATAAACATCTTACACCCAGCTAGATATTTTGGTGACCATTTTTGATGATTTTCGCCAGCCCAAATCCGATACATTTTGGGCACAGCTGACAAGGTCTGATATTGTGTTCAGGATAGCAAACATTTACACAAAAAATACATTTGATAAAAGCGTTTTCATTTCTCTAATGAAAATTGAAAATTCCGGAAAACAGGAATCACATGTCAGGAAAAATAAATACACAAATACGTCAGTCATATGATGGTTTCATTGTTACAAAAAAAGTGTTGAAGGAAATGGAACTTTTTTTATTATTCTGCTAAAACCTATCATCTAATTTGTTTATTTTATGAAAGTTGTACGGGGTGGATTAGTGTTGCCGAAAACCGAAAGCTTTTATACTATTTATTAGAGGCTTTATAAGCTTTAAACCAATATTTTAAGTCTATTATTATGTGCTGAAAGCTCAGGTAGTTTATTACTTGAATAAGTACATAGGTACTTCAATCGGCAGGTACCTAGATACTTAAAAAAAAAACAGGAAAAAAAAAAAAAAAAAACAAAAAGAACTTAGTGAATAAATAAATAAAAAAGACATTTTAACCGTTGGAAGTGAAGTGTTTCTGTTTCTAATGGACCTTCTACAAGCCTAAACCTCACTTTTTGCTCTCCGCCCCTCATTCCTGTCTTTAACACCACGCTGCGCCACTGAAATATGACAACTTGTATTTAGTACAAGTAATAACATTCCCATCAACATAAGGAATGCATTTTAATGCACTCTATGACGTGATGCACATTGCAACCTCTGTCATACAAGTAGTTACATTATTTTACCCCTTTGAGTACGAAAATACACTAGGGAAGTCACCTTCTGTGTAATACACCGATTTGGAACCCTTTACTTTACACCCCCAACCCGGAAATTATTCTTCAAAAAATAAATTATAACTAGATGAGTACTTAACTAAATTATTTAATTGCGTTGCTCGAAAAATAACTGAAACTCAAGTAGGTATACAGGTACCTATCTCTACAAGAACTGTTTCCTTGAAAATACACGAAAAAAGCAATTTATTCTTCTATTAGGTTTAATCTACAGACTTCGATCTAACTCTTTGTTCAACAGCTCTTGTAGCGGTCGTTCCTCTTTCCTGATATCAAGTGTATCACACCTAGATAAGAAGATTGATTAGAGGCTTTATAAACTTTAAACCAATATTTTAAGTCTATTATTATGTGCTGAAAGCTCAGGTAGTTTAGTACTCAAATAGGTACATAGGTACTTCAATCGGTAGGTACCTAGATACTTTAAAAAAAAGAACTTAGTGAATAAATAAATAAAAAAGACTCAACCATTGGAAGTGAAGTGCTTCTGTTTCTAATGGACCTTCTACAAGCCTAAACCTCACTTTTTGCTCTCCGCCACTCATTCCTGTCTTTAACACCACGCTGCGCCACTGAAATATGACAACTTGTATTTAGTACAAGTAATAACTTTCCCATCAACATAAGGAATGCATTTTAATGCACTCTATGACGTGATGCACATTGCAACCTCTGTCATACAAGTAGTTACATTATTATTTTTACCCCTTTGAGTACGAAAATACACTAGGGAAGTTACCTTCTGTGTAATACACCGATTTGGAACCCTTTACTTTACACCCCCAACCCGGAAATTATTCTTCAAAAAATAAATTATAACTAGATACGTACGAGTATTTATGTAGATGTTTTAATTTTAATGTGATGTACCTAGGAGAATATGATGTAAGCTTGTAAGCACACTGGAAGGGTGAAATTAAAACATAATCATGATAGGTGGGTGATTATAGGATCAGTAGAAATCTTGTGTTGGATATGTTTCTAAGTTTCTATGTAGTTTAGTCTATACCTATGAATCTACTCTAAAAGTCTAGATTTCTAGAAGTACTGCATTTTACTCTACTAAGGATTCTCCTTGAAGAATACTATTAGTATCTACTCGAATACTATCAGAATACTGTTGGTACTCGACTATTAGTAGACCCTGTAAATCTACTCCAAGGGTTGGAATTTAGGGGACTTTTTCACAAGGTTCTCAGAAAACAAATTAGCGCCTCAACTCAGGACCTTATGGATCAGATTATACCAGTGTTCAATTACATGAGTGTATTGAACTCCTTGCTGAAATCAAAAATGCACCAGAACTGAAGGGCTTTGATTTGTCTGGAAGCATCTGTTGTGTGGAAACTTCAATTCATTCGCGTTGGAAGGGAAGGAAGGAAGAAGAGACTGAATATTGAGCCAGGAGAGATTTTTTGTCAGGAAAGAAAAAAAAAACTATGAACAGGACTAACAGGAGTAAATCAAGTGAGAAATCGTTGACCTCAGGATCCTTGAGTGCATTAATGTAGGTACTGAAAAATAAATTAAATAAACAAAAGGGAAGAAAAGGGTTTCTACCTAGGATTACTTGCATAGGTTCCTAACTACCTTATGTCATATTGTGTCGAGATTCCTAAAGTTCAATGATCTAAGAAATGGGTAGGTATTCTAAAACAAGGGTTATCCTTAGTTGATCTTAGTAAAGATGATGATTGCGGGCTAATATTCTGAAAAATAACACACGAAAACTCTACTGAAAAATAAATTAAATAAACAAAAGGGAAGAAAAGGGTTTCTACCTAGGATTACTTGCATAGGTTCCTAACCACCTTATGTCATATTGTGTCGAGATTCCTAAAGTTCAATGATCTAAGAAATGGGTATTCTAAAACAAGGGTTATCCTTAGTTGATCTTAGTAAAGATGATGATTGCGGGCTAATATTCTGAAAAATAACACACGAAAACTCGAAATACACAACAGTAGATCAGTACAGAGTTTTATTTTAAATACTTTCGAACCTAGGTACCTATTACCTATCCATCCAAACAACCAACCATTTTTTTCCAAACTTTATTGCGGAAACCGTTTTACATAAATTGTGCATTCTCATAAATTCATTCATGTTAGAATATGATCGCTTAACACCTGTTGTTCCAACGCCACATTCCATGCACTTAGACACCTAAACGTTACAACATGTTTTTTAAATTTAAATGTTTTCCACGTAATATGAACATGTAACTTCACATCGTTTTGATGGAGAAGATCTAGAATTCTGCTGCTCTCCTGTGTAAAAGTCTGTCCCTGTGTCCACACATGTGGACATAGAGTAAACTGGAAAACCAAGTGAATCAGGAAAAGGGTTCCAACGAGGCCCCTTGAAATTCCGATTGGGCCCAAAATGTCCTTCCTGTGTAAACTGGTTGTTGGTACTTGTGCAGAAGTCACGTGTGTGAAAGTTTGCTATCAAAGGAACTGGCACAAACGAGCAGTGACCAGTGTTATTATAGGGTTAGGTTAAACGCACAAAGGAGTTTTCACAATTAGAGCAGTGATTAGTGTTATTATAGGGTTAGGTTAAATACAAAAAGGAGCTTTTCTTTTCCACATCATTTTGATGGAGAAGATCTAGAATTCTGCTGCTCTCCTGTGTAAAAGTCTGTGTCCCTGTGTCCACACATGTGGACATAGAGTGAACTGGAAAACCAAGTGAATCAGGAAAAGGGTTCCAACGAGGCCCCTTGAAATTCCGATTGGGCCCAAAATGTCATGAGTAAACTGGTTGTTTGATGGGTTCAGGAGAATAGCTAATTTTCAAAAAATTCCAGTGGTTGGATGGAAGAGCTTTTCTTAGAATTCTGCCGCACTAAATAAAGCCGTAAAAAAGCGTAATCAAATTAGATCCTCAAAGACTGTTGATTGTGCAGAATCTATCGGAGATGGAAAATTTGACACGGAAAGAATTTGACAGGTATACAGAACCATCATTCCTTAATGGCAATTCACAAAACTTGGCTATATTGACTTGAGTTACATTTAAATTCCTAGGTAGCATAAGTATAAGTAGGTATTGGTAGGTACACAGTAGGTACTTCGGATAGTCATAAAACGAGAGTACCTACCTGTATCTACCTAGTCAAATAAACCACGCGCTAAATCATAAGTGATACCTACTTACGAGTATTACTACCTAAATCCAACAATCTAAAACTCTGAATAGCGTTCTGCAAAGCAATTAACTAATATTGCAAATCCAGCCAAGCGATTTAAAATTCACTGCATAATTACTTGGTTATTTGATGGGTTCAGTAGAATAGCTAATTTTCGAAAAATTCCAGTGGTTGGATGGAAGAGCTTTTTATAGAATTCTGCCGCACTAAATAAAGCCGTAAAAAAGTGTAATCAAATTAGATCTTCAAAGACTGTTGATTGTGCAGAATCTATCGGAGATGGAAAATTTGACACCGAAAGAATTTGACAGGTATACAGAACCACCATTCCTTAATGGCAATTCACAAAACTTGGCTATATTGACTTGAGTTACATTTAAATTTCTAGGTAGCATAAGTAGGTATAGGTAGGTACACAGTAGGTACTTCGGATAGTCATAAAACGAGAGTACCTGTATCAAATAAACCACGCGCTAAATCATAACTGATACCTACTTACGAGCATTACTACCTAAATCCACCGAGTATTAGTACCTAAATCCAACTACCTAGTCAAATAAACCACGCGCTAAATCATAACTGATACCTACTTACGAGCATTACTACCTAAATCCACCGAGTATTAGTACCTAAATCCAACAATCTAAAACTCTGAATAGCGTTCTGCAAAGCAATTAACTAATATTGCAAATCCAGCCAAGCGATTTAAAATTCAAGCATCATCTTGGGCTGCCATAAGTGTAACTGTGAGGTGTTTAGGAAGCACGCGTGTTGCATGCTGGAATGCCACAGTGGGCATTCTATGGCATATCACAACAATGTATCTCGGTTGCATATCAATGAGCCCTGGTCGACACAAACCAGTAAAGACCGTATGGTAAGTAGGCCCAAATAAACTTGGATGGATCTGATGCTTTGAATTTTATGGAGTTAGTATAAGTAGATAGGTAGATACTTAGCCTATTATATTGAAAAAGGTAAGTTCCTACAATCCTATGTATATTTACTCGTAGCTAGATAGTTTATTGGTTGAGGGGTTGTGTTAATGTAGCTACTTGTTTGGCCAACACCTAGGCGGACAGCACAGAGGATACGTACTTATCAGATCTAGGAAGGTATTTTTTCACTTCCGTATACGTATATTTAGAGTTAAATATTGATCACAAAATGTAAATAGCTAAGTAGATAATTAGATATGTAGGTACCTATCTAGGAAAATAAATACTTAAGTATTATTCTTATTCTAATTTGTTAAAGAAAGGTATTTACAGAAAACAACCAGAGTTGGTTTTACCAAGATGGAATTATGAGGACAAAAAGAAAAATCACGTTACTTTATGCGGTTGTCCATTGTTTTGTTTGGTTAGGAATATAAAGAAAATATTGTTACGACTAATCATTATCATAATTATGCATACAGGGTGGTATGGTATGGGGATTTCATCTTTGTTTTTCACAGTTCTCGCACACCTATTTATTATTATTAATTTATTATTTTAATGACCCCAAGTCACTGTATAACTGCTAAGGTTTTTAGTGACATTGGTTTACCCCCCATTCGGTGACAAGCTACCCATGTTCTCAAATCTCACCCAGAAAAGTGAGCACGCGATTGTCCAGATGTTCACCCACCCAGATACTAACCACGCGCAACCTTGCTTAACTTTAGTGAACCATTGGAAATTGGACTATTCAACGTTCTTTCGCCGCTGACTAACATTGGGTCTGAATTGGTACACGTGATGAGTCCATCCTGTAAGAGTAAATAGACAGATGGACATCCAGCAGTAATTATTTGATTATTTTGTTGTTATTTTCGGTGAGTGGTGACTTTGTTTGGTACGCCTGTAAACATATTTTACCGGAATATTGCGTCACTGTATAACTGCTAAGGTTTTTAGTGACATTGGTTTTACCCCCCTTTCGGTGACAAGCTACCCACGTTCTCAAATTTCACCCAGTATGGGTGGGGCCGGGAAAAGTGAGCACGCGATTGTCCAGATGCTCACCCACTCGGATACTAACCACGCGCAACCTTGCTTAACTTTAATGAACCATTGGAAATTGGACTATTCAACGTTCTATCGCTGCTGTCTAATATTGGATCTAAATTTGTACACGTGATGAGTCCATCCTGTAAGAGTAAATAGACAGATGGACACCCAGCTGCAGTAATTATTTGATTATTTTGTTGTTATTTTCGGTGAGTGGTGACTTTGTTTGGTACGCCTGTAAACATATTTTACCGGAATATTGAAAAGGCTATTGACCCGGATATAATGGCGGTTATGATTTGCCTTACGTTGATGGGCTGGTTTTACTAAGTAGGTACCTACCTAGTACCAGAAGATGAAAACATGACTTCTACATCTCTATCCAAACGTATGATCCAAAATTTAAGTATATATGATGAAAGTTCTGACATCTCCACTAATTTCAAACTTTTTCTCCTCAAATCTTCTATCCAGAACTCAGATATGGGAGTTTTGACATCTCCACCAATAAAATTTCAAGATCTTTCTCGGCAAATCTTCCACTTCGATCCCGAACTGAGGTGTATAATAATTTTGACTTCTCCACTAATTTCAAACTTTTCTCCCCAAATCTATCCAGCATTCAGATATGGGAGTTTTGACATCTCCACCAATTTCAAGTTCTTATCTCCAAATTTTCTATTCAGACTTTATTCACATGTGAGAGTTTTGACATCTCCACTAATATCGAGTTCTCTAACTTCATTATTTATTTAAAGAAAGAATTCTTGCCAAATCATCTCTTTTCAGTCAATCAGGGTCAAATTAATATAAGTGTACCTAATAATTAAATTTAAAGGTTCACCTATGTAGAGATGCATATTTATGTCCCTCCGATTTCAATAGGTTATTCTTTCTGTGCACCTCATTAAAAAAAAAAAAAAAAAAAAAAAAAACCAAAAAAAAAACGTTTTTATTCTGGCGGTAAATCCTAGATCGCACTAATAGATTTGCTGATATGAGGGGTACTCCGTTTTACCTCTGTACCCCGTTTGTCTTGTCTTGCCTCATGTTCCCCTAGTAAACAAGAAATACTCGTATGACTTATTTTTCACAGTTTTACCTTACTGAAAGAGAGAGAAATATCTGAGTCTTGACGGAATCATCTCAGTAGGTACTCAAAAGATATGTTCACTTAATCTAATTAGGTAGGGTGAATGTACCAGTAGTCGACTTTACACCAGTAGTCGATCACTCGGTCATGTTTAGTTAATTTTAAGCTATAAACGTATATCCTATTTAATTTCTGATAACATTTTTTGAATATTCGTGTTGTTTTGATACTACTGTAAAAAAAGGCGCCAAATTCAAATTTTTCTTCATTATAAAAAATCATTTTGAAAAAAAAAATTCGGTGTGTTTTTGGAATTTGCAGAGGGAGGATGTGTTTTGTGCAGTTTCAAGACACGATCTTGGCAAAGAGTTTTTTCTTGATTCCCGTTATGTAAAGTGTTCAAAGTGTGTGTAAAGTGAAAATATAAGGTGTGAACTTCATTTTAAACTTCACTTTTCATTGGTAAGTGTATTATTTAATCATTTATTAAGTAATTAATTATTGATCAACATTAAAAACAGGTTTTTTCCACATTTTTTAAAGTCGATCACTCTTTTGATCATCATTATAACCAGTGGTTTCAATTCTCGACCGAACTTTGATTTGATCGAAACATGGTAATTCCATAAACGATCAGTCTGATCGACTACTAATACATGGTGTTTTTATATTCGATAATTTTGATCAAGATTTCGGACATAGTGATTTTATTGTCGGCCAATTTGATCGGGAATAGAAAAGTCAAAGTACTTAACTAAATTATTTAATTGCGTTGCTCGAAAAATAACTAAAACTCAAGTAGGTATACACTATACAGGTAGGTACCTATCTCTACAAGAACTGTTTCCTTGAAAATACACGAAAAATGCAATTTATTCTTCTATTAAGTTTAATCTACAGACTTCGATCTAACTCTTTGTTCAACAGCTCTTGTAGCGGTCGTTCCTCTTTCCTGATATCAAGTGTATCACACCTATTCCAAGCTTTTTCCATAACATCTCCAATCTGTCCAACCAATATATTGAAAACACTTCAGGCCAAAGCACGACGTAACAGAAACACACGTAACACATTACTAGAAGAAATTAAACCTGAAACATTGGAATCCTCCGTAGCATATCAAGGAATAGCTGGACTACTCACTTGTTCTCAAACAACCCACCCAATATTGCAACAGAATTACCTATTCGTTAGAAAATGTGTTTTTATAACAGGTAGCAAGTAAGTAGAAAAAAAGAACTTGTTAGCCAAAACCAAAATTATTTACGACCCTGTTTCGATATCTTAATTGAAACATTCGGTCAGTTTTACGACCCTATCAAATTTGAACTAAATATCACACAAAACTTGGCCGACTGATAACTATACATGGATGACACAGCATAACCGTAAATAATGCGTCTTGTTAGTGCAAGAACTTATTGTTTTTCAGTCTTTTTTTTATCGATCGATATTATTACTTAATTAATTCGTTTTAAAGAAAAGGAATTGATCTTTCATAAAGAATTCGATAGACAGGTATTGATATCTTTTTTTAGAATTTGAGGGGTTTTAAAATGAGAAATGCAATTGCAGTTATTTGTAAGTTTTTTTCTCACTTTTTTTAACATCCATCCGACCTTTCTATTTTCAGACTAAAATCTCTCAGTTTTAGAGCTTTTGGGCTCAATTGGCTCTAAAACTTGGAATAGCTGGAAGAAAGAACAATAATGTCACAACAGCGCTTCTCATTAGAACAGATTTGACACACTGCGAAACAAATGCGAATTTAATTACAATTTATACCGACGAACCCGTCTGTGCCATTAGGCACAAGAAAATAACTTTGATTCTCCGTGGATCACAAAAACTCGGGAGAGAAACTTTTGAAAAATAACTCGTAGACAATATGAATGAGTTGCAAGTTGCACTCATC
This sequence comes from Diaphorina citri, assembly GCF_000475195.1. NCBI lineage: Eukaryota > Metazoa > Arthropoda > Insecta > Hemiptera > Psyllidae > Diaphorina > Diaphorina citri. Next base: position 101,075 of record NW_007377873.1, read on the forward strand.
AGAAGAACTTACTAAAATATTACAGTTGTATTTTATGTACATAATTCAGTTTATTTGTCTACAAATGACTGTCTTTTTTGGTGCCTACCTAATACCTGTCTTGGTAGATATTATTATATTGCACTCATCAGAAGAACTTACTAAAATATTAACAGTGTTGTTTATTTTATGTACATAATTCAGTTTATTTGTCTACAAATGACTGTCTTTTTTGGTGCCTACCTAATACCTGTCTTGGTAGATATTATTAGCTTTAAGAAATTCGTCAATAATCCAATAGATATACCTACTTGGTCTGTTTTGCTATAAATCGTGTTCGTATGATTCACTATGATCTTCACAGCTACTTCTATCTAACTACACTACTGTTGGTCATTTTAATATCAGAGATACCTAAACAGAAGTATTTACCTTTTGATCGATATCTTCTTTATTTGGTCACCAGAAAATGAAGTAACTCTTTTATCTTGACGATCTTTAGAGCGTAAATAATTGCAAAGGTACAATCTGCACACAACCTTACATGTGGGGTACCTACGTAGGTACAGAACGTGATTCATGCTGATCTTAGCAATACGTTCCTAAACTTTCATTCATAATATTTATCATGTTAGGTAAAGCATGGTACAAAGGTACAACCTTACATGTGGGGTACCTATGTAGGTACAGAACGTGATTCATGCTGATCTTAGCAATACGTTCCTAAACTTTCATTCATAATATTTATCATGTTAGGTAAAGCATGGTCTGAAGCTCAAAGGACAAAAAATAATTCGCTTTGGTGTAATTGAATGTTGACGGAGACCAACCAATGGATTCCCCAACATTATTCTTTCATCTATACGTATTTCATCAGGATAGGGTAAGTGTACCATTTATTCGCCCACCTAAAAAACGTACCATTAATTGGCCCACCTGTACCATACGCCACATAAGTCTGAACTGGACGAACTTTTTCAAGATCCAATTTCATCAAAAGAAAGGGCTTCAAGAATGCTAGCGAAACAGTGCTATTCAAAAATTTTAGTCATAAAAACAAAAATTAGAAAAATAAATGTGGGCAGGTGGGCCAATAAATGGTACACTTACCCTATGTACCTACATATATGTAGAATAGAATAATATATCTCCTGTTTATCCTGCCCAAATGAGGCTGAAAAGTCCCTTTACCAAAGCAATCTAACGCAGAGTTTTGCGTTTTTATTCTGGTGGTAAATCCTAGATCGCACTAATAGATTTGCTGATATGAGGGGTACTCCGTTTTACCTCTGTACCCCGTTTGTCTTGTCTTGCCTCATGTTCCCCTAGTAAACAAGAAGTACTCGTATGACCTATTTTTCACAGTTTTACCTTACTGAAAGAGAGGGAAATATCTCTTGAGTCTTGACGGAATCATCTCAGTAGGTACTCAAAAGATATGTTTATTTAATCTAATACTTATGATCCATCCAGATGGATATGGCAGCAAGGAGTCATCAAAAAAGTAGGCTACGTTGCCAAACGTGTCAAAGGTTCAACGGTAGAATTTAACATCCATCCGACCTTTCTATTTTCAGACTAAAATCTCTCAGTTTTAGAGCTTTTGGGCTCAATTGGCTCTAAAACTTGGAGGGAAAAGATTTTCACGACTTTATGCATTAGATACTTTTGATGGTGCTACATTGTCTGTTGTTATAGTTTAGAATAGACGCTAGACATTGAATAAAACGTAGCATTTAACGTTCAAATCCATCCACCAATTTATGAAACAGCAGCGCTTTTGTTCGAAACACCAGAGAACCAAGAAAAAACACTGTTCTATACAATTGCAATAATGGTACTTTTGATGGTGCTACATTGTCTGTTGTTACAGTTTAGAATAGATGCTAGACATGGAATAAAACGTAGCATTTAACGTTCAAACCCATCCACCAATTTATGAAACAGCAGCGCTTTTGTTCGAAACACCAGAGAACCAAGAAAAAACACTGTTCTATACAATTGCAATAATGACTGCCCATAGCAAAACATTTTGCGATTTATGATCAAACCAATAACCAGTTTGTGTGTATTTTCAATAATAAAGAAATGCCAGATTCTTGTAACCATACTACGCGAAAAAATTGTATTAATTCCTGATGAAGCCATTTATATCTTACGTAGGTACATTCAGATGTTCTTTTCCTGTGATTTTTTCCCCTTTAGTTCTTGCGATATTTATTGCACAATAATTTTGAATGCTCCACATTCTTGTTCTTTTCCTGTGATTTTTTCCCCTTTAGTTCTTGCGATATTTATTGCACAATAATTTTGAATGCTCCACATTCTAGTTCTTTTCCTGTGATTTTTTCCCCTTTAGTTCTTGCGATATTTATTGCACAATAATTTTGAATGCTCCACATTCTACAATCCTCTAACATAGGAAATGATGAGAATCTGTTCTAAAGCAACTCGAATTTTCTCTCACACATAAACAACTTGTTATATTTTGAGCTTTTTAGCCCTGGATCTATTTATTTATAAGTCAATGTTAAAATGAAAGCTGACTTCTGCGCATTCGCAGAGAAAAGAAAAGTTCAATTTTCAACTTAATCTGCGTGCGTTGTTCGGTGTATTTCCATTCAATTCAATATGTTTAGTTTAGTTGAATCAGTGTGCTCTATGACAACTCACTTGACCACTAGGTGATAGATTGATGATGCCACTCCATAAATGCCTACATTGCCAAAGTTCTAAAGCAACTCAAATTTTCTCTCACACATAAACAACTTGTTATATTTTGAGCTTTTTAGCCCTGGATCTATTCATTTATAAGTCAATGTTAAAATGAAAGCTGACTTCTGCGCATTCGCAGAGAAAAGAAAAGTTCAATTTTCAACTTAATCTGCGTGCGTTCCTGGATCTATTCATTTATAAGTCAATGTTAAAATGAAAGCTGACTTCTGCGCATTCGCAGAGAAAAGAAAAAGTTCAATTTTCAACTTAATCTGCGTGCGTTGTTCGGTGTATTTCCATTCAATTCAATATGTTTAGTTGAATCAGTATGCTCTATGACAACTCACTTGACCACTAGGTGATAGATTGATGATGCCACTCCATAAATGCCTACATTGCCTACTTATGAAAAAGAGCCCCTCTATCAGCGACAAGTACTACTATATCAAATAAGCGATAGATAGGCACCACATTGTTATCGATCCATTGTGACAGGGCAGAACTGTCAGTAATTTCCACACTGATGTATTGATGTGTGCTAGTGAGCTTATGTCGTCTTGTAGCAAATCATTGCGGATTTTTCAAATGTAATTATGCATGGATTGGAAACATGTCTTCTTTTTTGAAATATATCTTATTTCATTCCATATATTTTATTCGATATTACGAGCACTATTTAGTCCTCAGTTTTGCGGTTTTCATTAGAGGAGTCGTAGAACCTAGGACATTAAAACGAGTGATTTGTTGAGAAATGACGCGCGGTGAAAAACGCGTCACTCGGCGTCACCGCAAGAAATGCGCGTCACTTGTATGTTTGATGCTGATCTCATTCAGAGTTCTTGGATCCAGGAGATATGAACCCTGAGACTCTTCCAGTGGTAGAATCGGAAAAAGAGAAATGTACATTGTACCTAATATTTCTGGGTAAGAAAGAAAATGGAGAAGTAGGTACGTACCTAGGTAAGAACGGAGAAAAGTGGATATTATCATAAACAGATGGAATTCGTTCCCGGAACGACTGGCTTTCTCCTATCCTGTCCCTCTCCTCTGTTCGACCTACCTAAAAAAAGGAAAGCTCTAAAGCATAAGGAATCTCAAACAAAATCATGCTCCAAATGGAACTGAGATAGTTCTTTGAGTTGCCTTGATTTCTAATTTGAATAAATAAGAAGTGGAAAACCTTTGTCATCATACAAATTTTGAAAATTTTCCTTTGTCAGGAGAGAAAGATGATTTCAGAATAAATAATGGGAAAACAACACAAAAACACATTTTCTCTACTTTCTTGAGTAGGTAGGTACCTACCAACCTACCTACTTCATTACAGACGAGATGAGACACTTTCGAAAGTCATCCTCAACAATCCTAAAATTCCAATTAAGTAATGCTAAACTCAATGGCGTAGTGGTCAAGACTCTCTCCTGGTACCTAAACAAGAGGGCACGGATTCAATCCCAGCCGAGGCATGTAATTTAAAGGTACTCGTTTCTTTGAAAATTTGACCACTGAGTAATAGAGCACTAGAGGTTAGGTGGTAGAGAACGCTTCCAGCATTAACCTCGTTTAGGAGTTACCTTTCTCTCAAGATTCTGCCTAGGCCTACCAACCTACCTACTTCATTACAAACGAGATGAGACACTTTCGAAAGTCATCCTCAACAATCCTAAAATTCCAATTAAGTAATGCTAAACTCGATGGCGTAGTGGTCAAGATTCTCACCTGGTACCTAAACAAAAGGGCACGGATTCAATCCCAGCTGAGGCATGGACCTAATGCTAAACTCGATGGCGTAGTGGTCAAGATTCTCACCTGGTACCTAAACAAAAGGGCACGGATTCAATCCCAGCTGAGGCATGGAATTTTAAAGGTACTCGTTTCTTTGAAAATTTTACCACTGAATAATAGAGCACTAGAGGTTAGGTGGTAGAGAACGCTTCCAGCATTAACCTCGTTTAGGAGTTACCTTTCTCTCAAGATTCTGCCTAGGTACGGTACCTAAATTGGTAATTTCATTTTTTATTCAGCCCCCAAAAGCCCAAGATATAATCTCACATTTGAAAGTGTTTCTAGTCGGGAAGTAAAACAACGGAAAGATAGATTAGGTTCAAGTTTTTTGAGGTAATTACAGGAATCCGATTTGCATAAGTAAAAAGTGAACAAGATATAATCTTACATTTGAAAGTGTTTCCAGTCGGGAAGTAAAACAACGGAAAGATAGATTAGGTTCAAGTTTTTTGAGGTAATTACAGGAATCCGATTTGCATAAGTAAAAAGTGAAGAAATTGTAATGTTTTGTAGGAAAGGTTAGAAAGAAGGAGGGACGAGGAGGAAACTTGACACAGGATCTCTGACGCAAGTTTATCAAAGTCGCGAACAGAAGACAAAAAGCTTGCATAGCACAACCCCTTCTGTGTTCGGGGTTTCCTTAATTGTAAATTTCTCCATTATCCTCCAAAGATTTTCTCTCGTGCAAAACTTTCAGCATTTGTATGTTAACGAAATGAGGTGACTTTGTTCGGGACAGGTGTAGGAAAGTTAAGAGCCATTTTGTCTGGTAAAACAGCAGTTATTTGCGCCGCAGATGAAAGTTCTATGAAAAGATAATTTCGTTACTTTTAGGTATTTATAGTTCTACTCACTAACTGTACATGACACATAGGTAATATCTAATTTCCTGTTTTTGCTTGAAAACCTTGATCACAATACGTTACCAATTCTGACGTCCTTCATATTAGTTTGTAATTTAGTAATTTATTGGCATCTATGTACCTATCAATCAATTCAGCAATGAACGAACAGCACAATCATTTTGATTCATTGACTTATCAGATCAATTCACAAAATAAATAAACAATAATAATTATTTATTTGTAATAAAATTACGAAAAAAACAATAATTTTTTCACGTTTCATTTATTCTAAGTATTCGAAAAAATTTGGTGTGATAAATGTTCAACGGAAAGCAGAAAAAAATCATATTACCATAAAAATTAGAATGAAAATTCAGGGTGTATGAAAAGGAGCTGACGCGTTAAAGTTGAAAAGTTCAAGAGGTAGGTACCTATTTCTCATCTTTTTCCATTGTAAAGCTATGTCCAAACATAGTCGACCGGCCGCGGTCCACATCGATCGACGGCCGTCAACAATGTGTGGACACACATTTGACCTGTGATTTAAAGTCCACGAAAATCCCTACAGATCTCTATAGAATTCCTGTAGATCCATATCTATCGACTTCAGTTGACTGATGTAGTTGTAATAGTGGACGCATCTTTAGAGATAATAATAATAATAATAATAATAATAATAATAATAATAATAATAATAATAATAATAATAATAATAATAATAGTGCTTATTTATACTGCTCGCATAGATAATAAAAATAATTAGATAATTTTATGACTTATATTTCTCAATTATGATGGGAATAAAGAACCTCATCATGAGCCCACCCTGATTCTGAATGTTTATATTTGATGGTTGTTCAAGTAATTGAGGATTAATGAACTAACTAATATGTTTTGAATATCATTCTATGTAAATTTCTGGAATAATGCGGGATTTATTCAAATATAGAGAGAAAAATTAATAAAAATGAGGAACACAGCATCACACCAGACTATATAGGACAGCACACAGGTCGCTGCTTCTTCATGTCTAAAAAACACAAATGACCTTAGGAAGAAGGTAGACACCTAGAGGAGGTTAATTGTTGCCATGGAAGGCATTTCTACTACTCAAACTCTTCAGCCCTTCATTATGATGTGCGTCGAGGTTTTTCATAATTTATAAATTTCTTGTCCCGGTTAAAATTGACCTGCACCCTTCTCATCAGCAGCGAGCGCCTTGACTACCCACCCCACCGAAACTCGTATCTACCCTAGTACTTAACGATGTGATGTATAGGTACCTACCTTTTTATGACTGAAGAAAATTTCTGCCGCCCGTTGAAAGTTCAATCAAATCCAAGTGTTTCGTAGCTCAATGAAATATTTTAGCAAAGGTATATTTGTTTGACAAATTTTCGTCCAGACGAAACTAAATGCGTTTTTGGCAAATTCCAAAGGACCGCGGCCCGTTTTGTCGACATTCTTTACGCTCCCCCAATAAACCACTAATGAGTGAAACAATTAATTAGCTACTCATTAGGTTACTTCGTATTAGCCTCATTACCTATTGAAACACTTCAATTACTTTTTACGATTATTGCTCTATTTAACCTGTGTTATTTTCTGTTTTTCGCTTTTGTCTTGGTGTTTTCTTAAATTTCTTCTTGAAGAGAAGCATCGAGCAGGTTGTTATCTTTCCTGTCGAGATCCAAAGTTTCAACATTATCGCGGGGACATTGTGCTGTTCCCTCTATATTTGTCTAAACTAATACGACAATTCTTTTGTATTTCTCACAATCTCCTCCGATATTCGACAAGTCCTCAATTGGAAATCCTGTATTGCGCTAATTAAAATACCAGGCGACTTTGGGACCGACCGAAATCTGAGCCACGTTAACACCAAGGGACAGACAATATCGCACCTGATCTATCAGTGAATTTAACACATGCCTTTCATTTCGGTCAAGAGAGGTTCTACGCAGGTGCTTGGTTTGGATCCTTAATTTGTATTTTTGTCAGAATTCAGCCCCAGCACCTTCAAGCAGTCTAGAGTTCGAGAATTTTGGGCGCAGAAGTCCAGGTCGTTCTGACAAATCATTTACCTACCTATACCTAATAATATGGCCTCTGACCTTCAGTTCTGAATTGAAAATCCACAATACAAACACGAGTACCATTTTGCAGTAAATAATAAAATACAGAAATTCTTGTTAAAACTTTAAAAAGATAGGGTAACTGCCAGCCAATATTGAGTCCAGCCATCGTTAAAGTTAAAAATTAATGTCATTACAAGATTCGAACATCCACAAGAAATTGCAGTAAAACAATTAAAACCATAATAAATGAACTTCAGTTTAAACATCATCAAATATATTCCAAACTCTCATAAAAAAATATACCTAAGGAAAGGTGGTTGAAAAGTTTGCAACGTCACTCCTTCATTGAAGGAATTAGAACATGATGTGTGATGGCCCTCTTTTCTTAAAGGGAACTTTAAGTCGAATTAATGATCTTTCGACATATGTACAAATTTGGAACGCCTTCTCAGGATAAAGATTACCTGCAGTCAAAATGGCACATCCACTAATATTAGAGGATGTGCCATTTTTCCAAGAAGGAATAAAGGTGTATTTTAACAACCTGGTTCAGTAGTACTCATTTTATTAATTCATTAAGCTGATTAAGGTGTTATATTTCTGCGACTGAATATAGATATTTGTAAAAATTGTTTGTCGATAGAATAAAATGTACGTCAAAATTGCCTTACCTCTTTTCTGCACTAAAATTAGAAATCTTCGTAAACAAAAATGCATTGCAACTTTCCGGTCACACTCTGCCGAGTGAAATACAGTAAAAAAATATATTTCTTTTTTCCACAAAAAAATTCAAGAGTTATGAGGCTGTCTGAGAGTCATAAAGTGGTCATTTATGACGTAGTAAAACCACAGGAGTCAAAATAAATGTGCCTAGAGACTTTCTTATTGAAATCTCATATCTGTGCGTGCATATCAGTATTTTATCCGGACCTAACCCACTTGAACGTAAGTGCGTAAGCATAGATGAGATGATAATGCAGTCCAGAGAAATATTCAAACTTCGGGGGCAAAATATTCCTGTTAGGTAGAAGTAGGTATCATAGCAGGATAACTTCGGGAATCCTGCTGTCAATGCCTCAGGTAGCTGTACCGTTAACTAGATATAGGTGTTAGAAAATCTCTTTAAATTTATCCTTGAATTTCAGTATCGCACCCTAAACTTGGGTTACCTACTAACCTACTTCTCGTATAAAAGCCTTTGTAGGCAATATACCCACTCGTTCTATTGGTATTGAGTTCTATCGGAGCAGAGTTCTATTGGTATTGGTAAAAGTAGGGTCACCGGGTGTTTAAGCCCTATTTTCATCAATACCAATAGCACAGAGACCTATATTTTGACGTGCCTGCATACCAAGGGAGAGATTACGTCACACTATTGAGCTTGCAAGTGTTTTTCAAGCTCGACGCATATTTCACACCAAAAAAGTTAATACAAAAAACTATAAAAGCACCTAACAATGGCAACAACTCGGTGTTCTTTCGGATTTCATTATTTTTTACAAATGTTATTTTTTCCTGCACTCTTTTATTTATGATTGAACATTGAAGTAATATTGTGTCAAGCAAGTACCACATCAGCGTGCATTGTCTAGACTTCATTTCACTAACAATGGCAACAACTCGGTGTTCTTTCGGATTTCATTATTTTTTACAAATGTTATTTTTTCCTGCACTCTTTTATTTATGATTGAACATTGAAGTAATATTGTGTCAAGCAAGTACCACATCAGCGTGCATTGTCTAGACTTATAACAATGGCAACAACTCGGTGTTCTTTCGGATTCCATTATTTTTTACAAATGTTATTTTTTTCTGCACTCTTTTATTTATGATTGAACATTGAAGTAATATTGTGTCAAGCAAGTACCACATCAGCGTGCATTGTCTAGACTTCATTTCACGCCTTGAATGCTTTTTTTTTCTTCAAAATTTATGGCATAACTTTTTTTTGCAAGAAAAAAATAAATAAAAAGAAATCCCGCGAAAGAAATCTTTCCTGAAATGTAGTGGTATTTGAAACTCGTAAAACAAAATAATTTAGTTATAATTTATTTTTCAGTAAAAAAAAAAAAAAAAAAAAAAAAAAAATTAAATAATGCGGGATTTATTCAAATATAGAGAGAGAAAAAATTAAATAAAATGAGGAATCACAGCATACAAATATATAGGACACACACAGGTCGCTGCTCTTCTTGTCTAAAATGAACTTCAAATGAACCTAGGAAGAAGGTAATCACTAGATGAGGTTAATTGTTGCCTGAGGCATTTCTACTACTCAAACTTTAGCCCTTCATTATGATGTGGTCGAGTTTTCATAATTTTATAAATTTCTTGTCCCGGTTAAAATTGAACCTGCACCCTTCTCATCAGCAGGCGAGCGCCTTGACTACCACCCCACCGAAACTCGTATCTACCTAGGTACTTAACGATGTGATGTATAGGTACCTACTTTTTATGACTGAAGAAAATTTCTGCCCCGTTGAAAGTTCAATCAAATCCAAGTGTTTCGTAGCTCAATGAAATATTTTAGCAAAGGTATTTCTTTGACAAATTTTCGTCCAGACGAAACTAATGTGTTTTTGGCAAATTCCAAAGGACCGCGGCCCATTTTGTCGACATTCTTTACGCTCCCCCCAATAAACCACTAATGAGTGAAACAATTAATTAGCTACTCATTATGGTACCTTCGTATTAACGTTTTTGGCAAATTCCAAAGGACCGCGGCCCGTTTTGTCGACATTCTTTACGCTCCCCCCAATAAACCACTAATGAGTGAAACAATTAATTAGCTACTCATTATGGTACCTTCGTATTAAGGCTTCATTACCTATTGAAACACTTCAATTACTTTTTACGATTATTGCTCTATTTAACCTGTGTTATTTTCTGTTTTTCGCTTTTGTCTTGGTGTTTTCTTAAATTTCTTCTTGAAGAGAAGCATGGAGCAGGTTGTTATCTTTCCTGTCGAGATCCAAAGTTTCAACATTATAGCGGGGACATTGTGCTGTTCCCTCTATATTTGTCTAAACTAATACAAACGACAATTCTTTTGTATTTCTCACAATCTCCTCCGATATTTGACAAGTCCTCAATTGGAAATCCTGTATTGCGCTAATTAAAATACCAGGCAACTTTGGGACCGACCGAAATCTGAGCCACGTTAACACCAAGGGACAGACAATATCGCACCTGATCTATCAGTGAATTTAACACATCCCTTTCATTTCGATCAAGAGAGGTTCTACAGGTGCTTGGTTTGGATCCTTAATTTGTATTTTTGTCAGAATTCAGCCCCAGCACCTTTAAGCAGTCTAGATTTCGAGAATTTTGGGCGCAGAAGCAGAAGTCCAGGTCATTCCGACAAATCATTTACCTACCTATACCTAATAATATGGCCTCTGACCTTCAGTTCTGAATTGAAAATCCACAATACAAACACGAGTACCAATCAAGAGAGGTTCTACAGGTGCTTGGTTTGGATCCTTAATTTGTATTTTTGTCAGAATTCAGACCCAGCACCTTCAAGTAGTCTAGAGTTCGAGAATTTTGGACGCAGAAGTCCAGGTCATTCTGACAAATCATTTACCTACCTATACCTAATATGGCCTCTGACCTTCAGTTCTGAATTGAAAATCCACAACACAAACACGAGTACCATTTTGCAGTCAATAATAAAATACAGAAATTCTTGTTAAAACTTTAAAAAGATAGGGTAACTGCCAGCCAATATTGAGTCCAGCCATCGTTAAAGTTAACAATAATAAAATACAGAAATTCTTGTTAAAACTTTAAAAAAGATAGGGTAACTGCCAGCCAATATTGAGTCCAGCCATCGTTAAAGTTAGAAATTAATGTCATTACAAGATTCGAACATCCACAAGAAATTGCAGTAAAACAATTAAAACCATAATAAATGAACTTCAGTTTAAACATCATCAAATATATTCCAAACTCTCATAAAAAAATATACCTAAGGAAAGGTGGTTGAAAAGTTTGCAACGTCACTCCTTCATTGAAGGAATTAGAACATGATGTGTGATGGCCCTCTTTTCTTAAAGGGAACTTTAAGTCGAATTAATGATCTTTCGACATATGTACAAATTTGGAACGCCTTCTCAGGATAAAGATTACCTGCAGTCAAAATGGCACATCCACTAATATTAGAGGATGTGCCATTTTTCCAAGAAGGAATAAAGGTGTATTTTAACAACCTGGTTCAGTAGTACTCATTTTATTAATTCATTAAGCTGATTAAGGTGTTATATTTCTGCGACTGAATATAGATATTTGTAAAAATTGTTTGTCGATAGAATAAAATGTACGTCAAAATTGCCTTACCTCTTTTCTGCACTAAAATTAGAAATCTTCGTAAACAAAAATGCATTGCAACTTTCCGGTCACACTCTGCCGAGTGAAATACAGTAAAAAAATATATTTCTTTTTTCCACAAAAAAATTCAAGAGTTATGAGGCTGTCTGAGAGTCATAAAGTGGTCATTTATGACGTAGTAAAACCACAGGAGTCAAAATAAATGTGCCTAGAGACTTTCTTATTGAAATCTCATATCTGTGCGTGCATATCAGTATTTTATCCGGACCTAACCCACTTGAACGTAAGTGCGTAAGCATAGATGAGATGATAATGCATTCCAGAGAAATATTCAAACTTCGGGGGCAAAATATTCCTGTTATTAGGTAGAAGTAGGTATCATAGCAGGATAACTTCGGGAATCCTGCTTGTCAATGCCTCAGGTAGCTGTACCGTTAACTAAATATAGGTGTTAGAAAATCTGTTAAATTTATCCTTGAATTTCAGTATCGCACCCTAAACTTGGGTTACCTACTACCAGAGAAATATTCAAACTTCGGGGGCAAAATATTCCTGTTGGGTAGAAGTAGGTATCATAGCAGGATAACTTCGGGAATCCTGCTTGTCAATGCCTCAGGTAGCTGTACCGTGTGTACCGTTAACTAAATATAGGTGTTAGAAAATCTGTTAAATTTATCCTTGAATTTCAGTATCGCACCCTAAACTTGGGTTACCTACTAACCTACTTCTCGTATAAAAGCCTTTGTAGGCAATATACCCACTCGTACCCGTATTTGTCACAGGGCTGTACCGTTCTATTGGTATTGGTAAAAGGTCTATTGGTATTGGTAAAAGTAGAGTCACCGGGTGTTTAAGCCCTATTTTCATCAATACCAATAGCACAGAGACCTATATTTTGACGTGCCTGCATACAAAGGGAGAGATTACGTCACACTACTGAGCTTGCAAGTGTTTTTCAAGCTCGACGCATATTTCACACCAAAAAAGTTAATGCAAAAAACTATAAAAGCACCTAACAATGGCAACAACTCGGTGTTCTTTCGGATTTCATTATTTTTTACAAATGTTATTTTTTCCTGCACTCTTTTATTTATGATTGAACATTGAAGTAATATTGTGTCAAGCAAGTACCACATCAGCGTGCATTGTCTAGACTTCATTTCACGCCTTGAATGCTTTTTTTCTTCAAAATTTATGGCATAACTTTTTTTTGCAAGAAAATAAATAAATAAAAAGAAATCCCGCGAAAGAAATCTTTCCTGAAATGCAGTGGTATTTGAAGCTCGTAAAACAAAATAATTTAGTTATAATTTATTTTTCAGTAAAAAAATATTTTTAATGATTTCTGTGGGGTGTTGAGTGTCTGCAGACCTACCAGTAGGTAACCAACATTTTAGAATATTTCCCTCCAACTTTTAGGGAGACTATTTTTTAAAGTTCAATGGTTAGCTTTTCTTGTTTGATATCTGTAGGTAGATTTTGTTAATTGTTATTCATAATCATAATATTCTCTAGGCAGAAGAATCTAAACCTCCTTTGGTTATGTACCCGTTACGAACGTATCTACCTAAAACCTAGTTTTTTGGCATGGATTTTTACAAGGCAAGTATTCAAATTTCTGAATTTCTAATAGGTCCAAGGTAGGTATCTAATCTATCTACCAGTTCACGTGGTAATTCATATTTACGAGTTGCGAGATTTTTTACCCAAAGTAGGTAGAATCTAAAGGTAAATACTCATTATCTACAGAAATCCAAAGCACAAGTCTACATGCTCATAAAGCTTGTTCCCAAAATTAGTTGGCTAATAGCTACATAATACCTGCTTCTACTTCTTTCGGCGCAGAAAAATTGCAATAAAAATTAATGGACTACAAATTTCAATACAATTTTTTTCTCGCAAAAAATAAATAAATAACGATAAATACCTACCTGGTTTCTCCTTGTATGAGATTCAGATGGTAGCTTGAGCTTGTATAATTATTATTTTTCTTTTTTTTTTTTTTTTTACAGTGCTTCTTTCGGCGCAGAAAAATTGCAATAAAAATTAATGGACTACAAATTTCAATACAATTTTTTTCTCGCAAAAAAAAAAAAAAATAAAAAAATAAATAAATAACGATAAATACCTGGTTTCTCCTTGTATGAGATTCAGATGGTAGCTTGAGCTTGCATTATTATTATTATTATTTTTTTTTTTTACAAATTTGCTACAAGATCAATTTCTGTTTGGGGAAATTAGATTTTATGGAAATTTAAAAAAATGGATTGGTTTATCTTCAAACAGAATCAAAAAATATTGACAGCTTTATGTTATTTGCTCGCGGCAATCAGTAGACTAAAATTGAGTACCTATTTAGATACCTACCTACCTACCTCAGTAAATTAATAGTTTAACGTCATTTAGAAGAATTAAAAATCTGGTGTGAACATCACACGACTTTCCTTATCTTATTGAATGATCCTTATTTGGGTGTTCTTCTATTGTAACTTTTAAAATATATCTAACCGTTTAATCAGTATAGCTGAAAACCGCCAAAAAGCAGTCAAAATACCGCCTACCTTAGCACCTATCTGAACCAAAAGTATAATATTACATACCTACTTGTCACATTTGTGGACTACATACCAAATTTCAAGTCTCTAGCTTAAATACCGATCCCGAGATATCATTGAATTACACCAAAAACCGCCAAAAAGCGGCAGAATGCCGCCAAGCGTTGCCCCGATCGAACGTGTCGCATCCTTGTCACATTTGACAGCTGCATGCCAAATTTCAAGTCTCTAGCTCTTACCGATCTCGAGATATTTTGTTTACAGACATACAGACAGAAGGACAGACGGACACACACACACGGACCAATGGCTGAAACTTTGTATTTAGGCTCTAGGGACCTCAAAACGTGTTTTGGCACTAAAAACTGACCATCGAAAATTTGACCCGATTACATTACTTTCCTTCCTATAGGATAAGGAAAGTAAAAATGGGTAGGTAACCTAGGTGGTTTCAGATGATTATTTCTTGTCAAACTTTTTCCCCTTTCCTCCTAAAAATATTTACACTCTCAGGTATCTCTATGTAGAACAATACCAAAACTTATCTACATATCATGTACTAAGTATTAGAAGTTGTAGGTACTTTCGGCACCTATGTTTATAATGTCTGCCCAAATGTGCAGAGCTCAGAGAACACACAATTACACAAATGAAATCTGTCCTCATACAATTTTCCATGCAAATGAAAGGATATTGTTGTTTTCGTCATAAAACATTAAATTTCTCTCATTCGAAATAAACGCAGAAGAAATGTAAAAATTATGCAGATTACCCCCACCTTTTGAGCCCTTTTTTTACGGGAGAAGAAAACTAAATTGATAACCCTTCTGTTCTAGATTAAATCCGTTAAAGAAATGATGTAATACACTCTCAGGTATCTCTATGTAGAACAATACCAAATTTTCTACATATCATACTATTAGAAGTTGTAGGTACTTTCGGCCCCTATGTTTATAATGTCTGCCCAAATGTGCTGAGCACAGAGAACACACAATTACACAATTGAAATCTGTCCTCATACAATTTTCGATGCAAATGAAAGGATATTGTTGTTTTCGTCATAAAACATTAACTTTCTCTCATTCGAAATAAACGCAGAAGAAATGTAAAAATTATGCAGATTACCCCCACCTTTTGAGCCCTTTTTTTTACGGGAGAAGAAAACTAAATTGATAACCCTTCTGTTCTAGATTAAATCCGTTAAAGAAATGATGTAAAAGTGAAATAAATCAATTGAAAATTGATAGGGATAACTATGTACCAAGCAAGCTACCTCTTTATGCAAAAATCAGATGTATTGTGAAGAAAAAGAGGATCATAGGTATCAATTGAAATGAGGGCTGGCAATTTATGCAAAATTGTAGACATTCTTTTCAATAAAAAATTGAAATCGGACTATAAAATATTGAGAACAAATAGAAAATAGGTGTAGTTTCATGTCGGCATTTGAAAAAAAAAAGTGATTTGCATACGAGTAGGTATATGAATAAAAGAAATGTGTTCCTAAAGCTGTTCCTGATACTTGTGAGTGATTTCATATAGGTAAATTCATTTGATTTGTTATAAATAATTAAATAAAATAAATATGTAAAATGAATAGCAGGATTCTGAAAATAGAAAATTATTGTGACGCTATTTTGTACACAAACAAAGACTAAAAGGTTCAAAGGCCAATGAAGTACAGCACCAAAATTGAGGTAAATTAGCAGAATCAATTCCCTGATATGGTGCGCTTGACATCTCCACTAATATCAAACGAGATAAGTATAGTTCAATTGAAATCTCCACTGATACAAACAAACGATAAATGGATCAATTGACATCTCCACTAATCTGGACCTTAGTCCTGTATATTTAATTTCTCATATTTTAAAGAAGGTCTCTTCCTCTTTTCCTACTTGCTTTAAATAACTGCATAGTATGTCACATGCTCAAGCCTGGATTATTTTAAAAGCTTTTTCTCCATCTACTATTAAATTCTGATAATGGTTTTTACCATACTACCGAAATCCATTCTTACAACTTGTTACCACTATTACTATGTTATCAACTTATCACTATCACTACTATTACTAGGTATAATATTACTATCACCCAAGTACCTAGCTATTAGAGACATCTAGAATGTGTGAAAATCAGGTAACACATTCCCGCGACGTTGCTTTATAGTTACCTATACTACTATGAGAGGTTTATAGTTACCTCTACTATTACTATGAGAGGTGCCTATAATAGGCTACACTATTTGGCTATTATCCTGCAGGCGACAAGTCCTCAATTGGAAATCCTGTATTGCGCTGATTGAAATACCAGGCAACTTTGGGACCGACCGAAATCTGAGCCACGTTAACACCAAGGGACAGACAATATCGCACCTGATCTATCAGTGAATCAACACATTACCGCGACGTTGCTTTATAGTTACCTCTACTACTATGAGAGGTTTATAGTTACCTCTACTATTACTATGAGAGGTGCCTATAATAGGCTACACTATTTGGCTATTATCCTGCAGGACGCAGCGCCGGCGCCTTAATTAGACATGGCACTAGACCAACTGAGCATTGGACACACAAAACTAGCCGCCAACACTCTTTACGCTGGCCATCTCTTTCACTTTGGTGGACACAAAGTGGTCGATTGCTGGCCCTTCCTAAGATGGAGTGATTTGTTGTTGTTGTTGTTGTAGCGGCTTTAGCTATAGCCGAAAGGTGATGACAAAATAGAGAAAATAGCTCTTCTATCAGCCATACTCAAGCGGCTTTAGCTATAGCCGAAAGGTGATGACAAAATAGAGAAAATAGCTCTTCTATCAGCCATACTCACTCACAGGTGGAGTGCTTTGAAGTAGGTACCTATACCTATTGATAGAGAGGATGATGAGACTTGTTGTTCCAGGACTAAAAATTTACCTCGCCCAGACGCGTATTATCCGTGGAAGGTAGGGAGCACCTTCTCTTCCTTTCTACGGACTAAAAATTTACCCCGCACAGACGCGTATTATCCGTGGAAGGTAGGGAGCACCTTCTCTTCCTTTCTACGGGTTTCTCATCTCCCCCCAATTTAATACCACTTGCCGAAAATAGTTTGTTGTAGCGGCTTTAGCTATAGCCGAAAGGTGATGACAAAATAGAGAAAATAGCTCTTCTATCAGCCATACTCACTCACAGGTGGAGTGCTTTGGAAGTAGGTACCTATACCTATTGATAGAGAGGATGATGAGACTTGTTGTTCCAGAACTAAAAATTTACCCCGCACAGACGCGTATTATCCCTTTGTGTCACGAATTAATTTTTCTTCGAATTTTTTGATGTGAATATGTTTTTAGGGGTAAAAAGAGCCCAGGAAACCAAATTTTTCGATATTTTTTTTTTTTAAACTTACCATTTGCGAGATATTAGGTGGTCTCTGTGCAAAACCACTATGACACACGGTTCAGTAAGGTGGTCTCTAGGTGAAACCACTCCGTGGAAGGTAGGGAGCACCTTCTCTTCCTTTCTACGGGTTTCTCATCTCCCCCCAATTTAATACCACTTGCCGAAAATAGTTTTATTTATGTACCTCGAACCGCTTTCGTATTACCTACTTGAAGGCGCATTCTTTTACATCCCTGCCTATCCAACATCGGAAAAGTTTGGTTAGAAAATGAAGACTGAAGCTGAGTTCTTGGATGGGTTAGTTCTTGGTGGGTGCATCTTCACAACTATCTCAATAATATCAATTTGACATACTATGAAATATCTGATAGTAGGTATGTACGGGTATACTATAGACGACAGTAACCTCAACAATGATCCAAATAGTCTTTACATAACAATGCCAACGATTCTAACCATTTTCCGAACTGAAAACATCATCTCTCAATCTGAAATGATCTCTTGAAATTCCAGTAGAAAGATGTTTGTGGAGGGAAACGGCTTTCCATACTTCCTTCATTCCCCTATCACATGGAGCTTGTATTTTTTTAGGGTGAACCAAGCTGACTATTTTTGCGCTATTCCTGAAAGCAACGACCACCTTTGTATTTCGCCTTTCCGCAATATTTTACGCCATATTTTTTGCATAATGCAAAGTTCTTTCTGGACGGGGCATGGATGAAATTTGTGCCACAAAGACAAAATATGACCTTAAAGGTTTCCCCTCACATCTTAAAAAACAATACCTGATCCATGCTCGTAAGGTGTTGGAAAGTTATGAAGGTACCTCAATGGGAGAACATAATAATCGGGTATTAGGAGGTAGGTCCTTACTTCTTCTGTAGTAGGAAGATGTTTGTGGAGGGAAACGGCTTACCATACGTCCTTCATTCCCCTATTACATGGAGCTTGTATTTTTTTAGGGTGAACCAAGCTGACTATCTTTGCGCTATTCCTGAAAGCAACGACCACCTTTGTATTTCGCCTTTCCGCAATATTTTACGCCATATTTTTTGCATAATGCAAAATTCTTTCTCGACGGAGCATGGATGAAATTTGTGCCACAAAGACAAAATTATGACCTTAAAGGTTTCCCCTCACATCTTAAAAAACAATACTTGATCCGTGCTCGTAAGGTGTTGGAAAGTTATGAAGGTACCTCAATGGGAGAACATAATAATCGGGTATTAGGAGGTAGGTCCTTACTTCTTCTGAAGAACTGGTTTCCTTCATCCTCACAAATTAAAACCCAAAATTAAACTGTCTTAATTTATAGTTTACCTGCACACAAATTTATTTAAATTGTTATTTTATTTTCAATTGCTGTGGATTTTTTTCTTCCTTTTTTTTTTCGTTATGAGTTTTTTTGCGAATCTTTGCAGTTATTCGCGCACCTTCTCAGGCATTAAAGTTTTATCTTTTATTGCTAAATTATCATCAATAAATTAGTTAATTCGCACCTTGGATGAATAAAAAATATTGATGGTTTTAGTGCACTTTAGCCTTTCAATTTCCGAATGAGCGAACTTACAATCGGCCAGGAGCTGTATGAAGTTGATACCAACATAAATACCTGCATAACAGCATACATGCCTACCTACGCACACCTCCCAAATAGGTATACCTTAATAGTTGTAAATATCATTACTAACCTACTTCTCGTATAAAAGCCTTTGTAGGCAATATACCCACTCGTACCCGTATTTGTCACAGAGCAGAGGTCTATTGCTATTGGTAAAAGTAGGGTCACGGGGTGTTTAAGCAGTTACTTTCATGAATACCAATAGCACAGAGACCTATATTTTGACGTGCCTGCATACCAAGGGAGAGATTACGTCACACTACTGAGCTTGCAAGTGTTTTTCAAGCTCGACGCATATTTCACACCAAAAAAGTTAATGCAAAAAACTAAATATCATGATACAAATTTTGAAACAAGGCACTTGTCTACATACCCAGAAAACGAAGGTACTAACCTATGGTCGCAGATTTCGTATCGAATTCCTACACAACCCTTTTTTTTCAGCACTTCCGTTAATTCGTCATGGGAACGGAGAAATTTACAGGAAACAAATTAGAAATTGAGAAGTCTGGATATAAAGCTCAGGTTTCTTTGGATATAGGAAGGTACCTATATGGATGACAGTAATTAAAATGTTATGTATAGTGTCAAGATTTCGTCCTCTCTCTAATACTATGCAAGAGGTGTGAGTGACAGAAAATCAACACCATTCTTGCAAGCATTTGTGGCTGAGAAACAGCCAACTTGTACATTATTTATGGGAAAATTCCAACATGAGTAATTTTGTACGAACGTGGGAGAATAGTTAATGATAATTACAACATATAGGGAGGTACCTATATGGATGACAGTAATTAAAATGTTATGTTTAGTGTCAAGATTTGGTTCTCTCTCTAATACTATGCAAGAGGTGTGAGTGACAGAAAAATCAACACCATCGTTGCAAGCATTTGTGGCTGAAAAACAGCCAACTTGTACATTATTTATGGGAAAATTCCAACATGAGTAATTTTGTACGAACGTGGGAGAATAGTTAATGATAATAACAAATGTACGTACAGACCTACTAGGAGCATGGTACCAATTTGGAAATGGTGAGTTCAACTCAGTAGGAAAATAATGATGCCTACACAATATTTTAACACTTTAACCAGTTCACACTTTTTATGAAGGGGAAAACTGATTTCTTTTGTACGGTAAAAAAATATTGATGATACAAAATGTCACTAAAAAACATGAAATGATGGATTGATATTTTACCTAAAAATATTTTCTTTCAGAATTCATTTTTTCACGATTACAATAAATGTATACCCGGTCTTAAACTCCTGGGTAAGGATATAGGTAGATCTTGGAGCTATTCTTTTCTTTATCAAAAATTGTTTAAACGTAAAACAAATGTACGTACAGACCTACTAGGAGCATGGTACCAATTTGGAAATGGTGAGTTCAACTCAGTAGGAAAATAATGATGCCTACACAATATTTTAACACTTTAACCAGTTCACACTTTTTATGAAGGGGAAAACTGATTTCTTTTGTACGGTAAAAAAATATTGATGATACAAAATGTCACTAAAAAACATGAAATGATGGATTGATATTTTACCTAAAAATATTTTCTTTCAGAATTCATTTTTTCACGATTACAATAAATAATGTATACCCGGTCTTAAACTCCTGGGTAAGGATATAGGTAGATCTTGGAGCTATTCTTTTCTTTATCAAAAATTGTTTAAACGTAAAACTAGGTATAGTTTGAAGAAATAATGTTATTTTATTAAAGTAAAGCAGAATGATTAATGATAACGCCTCAGACTTCACGCTAATCCAGCGTGTCAAAAGTAAAGGCTTGCTTGTTGATGACTAGGTTGATAAAACATGAAACTCTGTCCCTGTTCTACTTTCAGTGTGAGAAAGAAAAATAGTTTCCTTCTAATAATAGGAAAAACTACTAGAAACTAAAGCTATATCACTAGAAAATAGAGCTTAGACAATTACTAAAAATATCAGAAACATCGACTCCTTGTTTTCTACATCGATCTAGAAAAGAGGATTGGAAATTTGGCTGTCAATACGTTCGCGTTCCTTTAGTAAGTAGGTAGAGAGATACTTAAATAAATTTGATAAATAAAGCTGGTGTAA
This sequence comes from Diaphorina citri, assembly GCF_000475195.1. Taxonomy (NCBI): domain Eukaryota; kingdom Metazoa; phylum Arthropoda; class Insecta; order Hemiptera; family Psyllidae; genus Diaphorina; species Diaphorina citri. Next base: position 122,444 of record NW_007377873.1, read on the forward strand.
TGGCCCCCTAGAAACTTCAGTTCAAGTGAAAAGCTCTCCTTTGAAGTTGATGGCACAAAAGAAGAATCCAAAAAGTGACATAAAAAACCTAAGCTAGATTAAAATTATATCACCAAAGTAGGAATCTATGAAATCGGAAGTTTGCAACTCTGGGAAAATTCGTAAAAAGGCGATGAAAAAGTAAAATAAACAAGCTGGGTCCGTCCCTCCGGGATTTTTTTAGCCCGTAGTTTATTCGATCGTGGTTAAAGAATACCTATGTACCTACCTAATTCAAATCCACAATAGGTAATTACCTACACATACCTAGCAAAGCTACAGGGAAAAAATCGCAATCTCTATCAATTAAATCTGAAAAAATTCAATAGGTAATTACCTACACATACCTAGCAAAGCTACAGGGAAAAAATCGCAATCTCTATCAATTAAATCTGAAAAAATTCCTTTCTCTTTTGAACCATTTCTGCACGTAACTAATTAATTCGCAAAAATGAAATAATAGGTAATAGCAGGAATCGAGATGCAGTTTTTAATTTTTCATCAATGAAAAACCAATCGATCATTTTTCATTTTTTTTTAAAGTCCAGAACGTTTTCTATTCTGCATCAAGTGATACATCATTCGACAGGCCTTTGAGAAGGGGGAAAGTAGGAATTTATGAAATCGGAAGTTTGCAACTCTCGGAAAATTCGTAAAAAGGTGATGAAAAAGTAAAATAACAAATCCACAATAGCAATAGGTAATTACCTACAAATACCTAGCAAAGCTACAGGGAAAAAATCGCAATCTCTATCAATTAAATCTGAAAAAATTCCTTTCTCTTTTGAACCATTTCTGCACGTAACTAATTAATTCGCAAAAAAAATAATAATAATAGGTACCTAATAGCGAGGTAGTTTTTGATTTTTCTATCAATGAAAAACCAATCGATCATTTTTCATTTTTTTAAAGTCCAGAACGTTTTCTATTCTGCATCAAGTGATACATCATTCGACAGGCCTTTGAGAAGGGGGGGAAAAAATCACATTTTTGTTTGTCATTAACAAAGGAAAACACCCAAACATTGAAATAGGAACACCTAGCTAGGTATTATACTCGTAAGCCTTTTTTTTCTGGGAGACAGGATTTTTTTCAAAAAAGGGTTAGTCAAAATATAGAACGTTTTCTTCTCGGATTTTGTTGGAAATTAGTTCTAGCGGCAATCGATTTTTGATCAAAAAAGGGTTAGTCAAAATATAGAACGTTTTCTTCTCGGATTTTGTTGGAAATTAGTTCTAGCGGCAATCGATTTTTGAAATAATAACAAATTTAAAATCATAATGATCTAAATTCTAACGGATTTGAGTGTAAAAAAATATAATAACTAGACCACACCTGTACATGGGTTTTTTTTTATCTTACGTCGATTTTTTTCTTTACTTTTTTAATTATTTTACTCTAATTCTCAATAAGTTTCTCCATGGCCTTCAGTTGGCTGCCAGCTCTGGTTCGATCCCCGTGGAAAAAAATATGTAAAAAATACAACAAGATTTTCTCATTGAAAATTAAAAATCAGTCCTTTATTCTCAACTTTTGGTAGGTACAGTATGATAAAAAAGTAAAAAAAATAATAGAACAGTTGCGCTTACGTAGGTGAAGTTTCTAAGTCAAAGAGCAGAAAAAACGAGGAACAATGGAATTTTCCTTTTTCTTCTACATCTTACGTCGATTTTTTTCTTTACTTTTTTAATTACTTTACTCTAATTCTCAATAAGTTTCTCCATGGCCTTCAGTTGGCTGCCAGCTCTGGTTCGATCCCCGTGGAAAAAAATATGTATCACAGATATAAATAGAACAGTTGCGCTTACGTACTACGTAGGTAAAGTTTCTAAGTCAAAGAGCAGAAAAAACGAGGAACAATGGAATTTTCCTTTTTCTTCTACGACTTCTACATCTGAAATCATCAATGAAAATGATAAAACAACTATTACATAATTTTAAAACAAGCTGGATCCGTCCCTCCGGGAATTTTTTAGCCCGTAGTTTATTCGATCGTGGTTAAAGAATACCTATGTACCTACCTAATTTGTTGAACATTCTGATCCCTCAAATGGATTCGCTATTTCTCTGGATATGAATAGAAAATATATTTTTCCTGATTAATTATTATCTGAAATCATCAATGAAAATGATAAAACAACTATTACATAATTTTAAAATAAAAACCTGAACATTCTGATCCCTCAAATGGATTCGCTATTTCTCTGGATATGAATAGAAAATATATTTTTCCTGATTAATTATTTCTTCATTGATACGATAATTTATAAATTTCGATCATATGGACAAGTTTCTTCTAATTGGGAGCACAAGTTATGCATAATAGTTATTAATGATTTGAGCTATCTACCTAACCCTAATGTTTGAAATCTGACGACAAGGGCAGAAAGATTCATCCTATCATTAGGAAATTAGAAAGATGACAATTTAATAATAAAAGTATTGCAAATTGTGAATGCTTCGTAGATATTCAAATTCGCACCCTGAATTCAAAGTGATCTAGAACACTGAATAAAATTTATATCTAACCCTTAAAACACTGCTCTTGAGTTGTTTTGTAATTTGGGTAAATGAATTTGATTTGAATAAATGATCCAAGAGATAATTAATCATGTTAGAAATATTAGTCAAAAATCAAAAGTCCTCTAGTATCAAGGACCTAGGGTTCAAGTAGAAACTGCAAAAATCAAATTTTGCTCTTGAGTTGTTTTGTAATTTGGGTAAATGAATTTGATTTGAATAAATAATCCAAGAGATAATTAATCATGTTAGAAATATTAGTCAAAAATCAAATAGGGTTCAAGAACCTAGGGTTCAAGTAGAAACTGCAAAAATCAAATTTTTGAAATAACATAACACAATATCAAAACATGTAAAGAGAACAATTGAGGAGCAGATTGGAAAAAGGGCCTGTGGGCCCACAGGCCCTTTTTCCGTTCTCTGCATTTTTAGCTTCCACAAATGTACTTACAGACCTACTAGGAGCATGGTACCAATTTGGAAATGGTGAGTTCAACTCAGTAGGAAAATAATGATGCCTACACAATATTTTAACACTTTAACCAGTTCACACTTTTTATGAAGGGGAAAACTGATTTCTTTTGTACGGTAAAAAAATATTGATGATACAAAATGTCACTAAAAAACATGAAATGATGGATTGATATTTTACCTAAAAATATTTTCTTTCAGAATTCATTTTTTCACGATTACAATAAATGTATACCCGGTCTTAAACTCCTGGGTAAGGATATAGGTAGATCTTGGAGCTATTCTTTTCTTTATCAAAAATTGTTTAAACGTAAAACTAGGTATAGTTTGAAGAAATAATGTTATTTTATTAAAGTAAAGCAGAATGATTAATGATAACGCCTCAGACTTCACGCTAATCCAGCGTGTCAAAAGTAAAGGCTTGCTTGATGATGACTAGGTTGATAAAACATGAAACTCTGTCCCTGTTCTACTTTCATAAATGAAATATAAAGGTAATAATTAAAAAATAAAATAAAAGGGCATTCTTACGTACCTATCTGTTGTCCAAACAGATATTGACTTCACTTTTTTAATTTTTTGAAGTAGGCCAAAATGTGATTTTGTCGATACGACTCCATCAGCAGAGAACAAAAGAAGCCAAAAAATTTAGGGAAGACAAATTAAAAAGGACCAAATTAATATTGATTCAACAGAGACAGAAAGACTTGAAGTCAAAGTGTCATTTTGGACAACCATTATAAAAACATATAATAAAATAAAATGAGTATAAAACGGAAGGATAATAAAAGAGAAAAAATACATTGAAACAAAAAAGGCAAAGTTAATATAAAAAAATATTTATTTAAAAATAAACAACACACGTTTAAACTAAATTTCCTACGTAGGTAAATAATTGGGTAGAGGTAAATCAATAGAAATTTATTTAAAAATAAACAACACACGTTTAAACTAAATTTCCTACGTAGGTAAATAATTGGGTAGAGGTAAATCAATAGAAAGAAGAAAAAGAAAATCAGTCAATTTGATATACTCGTAATAATTTGCCACAGAATGATTCCAATACATTTTGACAAACTTTCACTCCTATTCCCTGAACCAAGGGTATGAAATATCTACCTACGAGTAAAAGGTGAAAAACATTCAATAGATCAGTTGCGCTTACTTGGGTGATGTTTCAAAGTCATAGAGCAGGAAAAATGAGCTATTCCCTGAACCAAGGGTATGAAATAGTTCCCTACCTACGAGTAAAAGGTGAAAAACATTCAATAGATCAGTTGCGCTTACTTGGGTGATGTTTCAAAGTCATAGAGCAGGAAAAATCTTCCCTGAACCAAGGGTATGAAATAGTACCCTACCTACGAGTAAAAGGTGAAAAACATTCAATAGATCAGTTGCGCTTACTTGGGTGATGTTTCAAAGTCATAGAGCAGGAAAAATGAGGACCAACGGAATTTTTCTTTTTCTTCTACGACTTCTAGATACCGAGATAAATCGATTTAAAAAATACAGGTAAATCGTTAAGTTTGACGTCACGGCATACGCTCCCGTAGGCGATGACGTCATAATTCATGACTCCCGCTTCGTTTGTTTGTGCACTAACATCTAGATATACGAGTATTACTGTCTACCTACAACAATTGAAGTCTTTTGTAGATTTTTGTTTGGATTGTTCAGAGTTGAACTTTATTTTAGCTTTGGCCAGAGCAATATAGGCATTCCTAACACCTAGATATACGAGTATTACTGTCTACGTACAACAATTGAAGTCTTTTGTAGATTTTTGTTTGGATTGTTCAGAGTTGAACTTTATTTTAGCTTTGGCCAGAGCAATATAGGCATTTTTTCAAAATAAATAAAGGCACTATTACACTGAGGCAACATGAAGCATGTTCCAAGAATATATTGATCCGGGGCTTTATTTAGGGGGCCCCCTCGGACCTTTCTGCCTTCAGTTGTGTCCTCAAAATCAATCCAATGCAAAGTCTTTGAAGCATGGTTTTGGAGTATACATTATTGCAGTATGCTACATGTTGAGTTAGAGTGATTGCGCTTTAAAATGTATTATGTGTTAGTATTGCAATATTGCATAGGCGTGCCAAGCTAGGGGGGAAAGTGATTATCTACATTCTACATCAAAGCTGGAGATGATAGGGAAAGCAGACCATGACAGTAACAACATAAAAGTAGTATTATATGAGTATTATGACGAAGAAAAACGAGAGGGGATAGGGAAAATTAACCTCAAATTCTTCCATTCAGAAAAAAAAGTAATAATAAAAATAGGACAAACAAAGCTAACTTTGGTTTCATAGGGATCAGTCAAATAAAGGTTACCAAATTGATTTTTTGGATAACAGTTCTGATACCTCTATAACTGTTTATTTATCAAACACAAACATTGAGATAACATTCGGTATTGGAGACGGGTAAAAAGAGAGTGAGTTGTGAAAAAAGAACTACTCTATTCAGTGGACTACTAACTAAGTCAATGAGTCAGATCCTTACTAATAGATCAGTTGCGCTTACTTCGGGGTTGTTTCGAAGTCATAGAGCAGGAAAAATTGAAAAAAGAACTACTCTATTCAGTGGAGTACTAACTAAGTCAATGAGTCAGATCCTTACTAATAGATCAGTTGCGCTTACTTCGGGTGGAAGCTGCCTGTATAGTATCTACTTAATAAATATGGATGCAACACTCTAAACAATTGTGTTTGTGAATCATATAACATCTTATCATCTCAATAAGAAATAAATTAGTCATGTTGACTACACTTTACCCCACCTATATGCTAGCTACTTGAATAACTACTTATCTCCAGAACACTAGAAAATATTACATATTAATAATTGAAGGCCATTTTAGACCAAGGGCATAACTTAAAAGATACATCCACACATATGAATAAAAAATGGCATAAGGATGTTGCATACCTCCTGCACTTATTAAAACGACTTCTAGATAAATCGATTAAAAAATACTGGTAAATCGTGAACTTTGACGTCACGGCATACGCTCCCGTACACGATGACGTCACATCAAATGTCCCGAGCAAAGCTCCCTTGCAGGTAACGCATTAGAGCCACAAAGTCCACAGCCAGGACCCTAGACCTAACCTTGTTTTTTTTTATTCTTTACCTGCTTTCTCTCAAACACCTATTCTTTTATCAAACATATTTTTTCTTTGATTTGGTTAGTTTTTTTAGTTAAACAATTAGATCGCACAAAAGCACTGTAGGATTTTTTTTTCTTCAGAAAACTCAATTATTTTAGGTACTTATGCAATATACATCCAATGATTACCTACTTTGCTGGCACTAACTGCTGTAGGTACGCATTTATATTATATAACTACTGATTTTCCTAATAAGTCTCATTGATCCCCGTGACAGCTAGTCAAGAAGTCAATCATTCGTAGATTCCAATTTTTTCGACCACACAGGAAATCGAACCCGGTTCTTCGATGACGGTGGGGTATTGGAGATTGGAGGAAATGGTGAGTAATAATGGTCTTACCAGAGAGTATAATGGCCCCTTCGCCCAGTAACCATACCGAAATGTACTTGTAGAATGCACTCCGACCCCATACTCCTAGGACGAAGCTTCTCTTCCAGAACGGTGCATACTGAGGAAGCACAGAAACAGAAATTTTAGTTGTGTTTAGCATGAATGCTTATCACATTCATTGTCACAAAAAAATACTGTTTTCCCAAATCAATGCACTATGCTAAATTTTATGGCTTGACTTGGACTCGAACTACCAAGCCAACAATCCCAAGGATTTTGGTGGAAAAAAAGAAAGTTCAGAAACGTGAACTCTTTTCGAGCCTTTTCAAATAGCGTCCGAAAAAGTACATCTCTAGAACCTTTGGCCCTCGGACAATTATTTTGATCTACTGAAGCTGCTATAGAAATGCAGAGCTCAAGAATTGTAGCTCAAGAGTTCTATTTATATCGCTGTACTTCCTTGTTTAGATTGCGAGAGTAAAGGGACTTTTCAGAAAACAATAAAATTCTATTCTACTTCTGTGACATAATGGGACAACATCTTGTTCTAACCTGATCAGCCATCAAAATAAAAAAAAAACTTCTACTTACCATGTACTCATCACTGACCATATACTCGTCTGAATATATTATGTTGACTAGTTGGTAAATACCCAGATACGTGAAACCCAGTAGAGATCGAGTAATAGCGGTCTGAGTAAAATCGTTGTAAAGTTTTTCATTTGAATTGAAAATTGGGATTATACACAAAATTGTGTAAATTGATCAAATGGAATGGCACATTACGATTTGTCTCAAACTGCCTGAGGTGACCTTTTGGGAAATTTGGAGGATTCTACAAAAACGGGTGTCATCTTAATAAATTATTTTTCTAACCGATTCTAACAACCAACAGTACGCAATAAGAAGGGTTAAGCTCTCCTTACGTAGCAGCTTTCAATTAGATACTTATGTACCTACCTACAAATACAATGTACATCAAGAGTGTCAAGAAAAGGGAAAGGGGGGGGGGGCAAAAAAAGAGGTACCTCTATAACTGTTTATTTATCTAACACAAACATTGAGATAACATTCGGTATTGGAGACGGGGAAAGAGTGAGTGAGTTGAGAAAAAAGAACTACTCTATTCAGTGGACTACTAAGTCAATGAGTCAGATCCTTACTAATAGATCAGTTGCGCTTACTTCGGGGTTGTTTCGAAGTCATAGAGCAGGAAAAATGAGGACCAACGGAGTTTTTCTTTTTCTCCTACGACTTCTAGATCCCGAGATAAATCGATTTTAAAAATACTGGTAAATCGTGAACTTTGACGTCACGGCATACGCTCCCGTACACGAAAAAAACAACTGCGTAAAGTCTGACGTCACACATCTTTGAACTCTTTCATTAGAACGGAAAATAAAAATTGAATTTTCCACCTTTTACAGTTATTTTTTCGGAGTTTTGACCTCGGATTTGGATTTTTCCCAACTTTTTACATAAGAATTGACCATTTATTTATAATTTTTGGAGTTTTGACCTCAGATTTGGATTTTTCCCAAATTTTTACATAGGAATCGACCATTTATTTATAATTTTTACCCATTTGACCTCAGATTTGGATTTTTCACTACTTTTTACGTAGGAATCGACCATTTATTAATAAATTTTACCCAATTGCAACTGCTCCATTGGGCAAGGTAAACCTGGAAATTTTTCTCAACTTTTTACATAGAAATCGGTCATTTATTTATAATTTTTACCCATTTGCAACTGCTCCATTATACTTATAGGATAAAGGAAGTTGAAGAGTGAATTAACTGAGTTACATGTATAAGGATTTGACCTATAACTAAGTAGTTCACTGAAAAGAGTAGGTAGTTCTTTTATACAACTCATTCACTATTTACACATTCTCTATTGGATGTAAATAATATGGTACATATACAATTATACAGGATGGAAGCGGATCACCATAATAGAGGATCCCACCCTGTATTATTCTATAACTGAGTAGTTCACTGAAAAGAGTAAGTAGTTCTTTTATACAACTCATTCACTATTTACACATCTCTATTGGATGTAAATAATATGGTACATATACAATTATACAGGATGGAAGCGGATCACCATAATAGAGGATCCCACCCTGTATTATGGTTTACTTATGGTTCGACTGTATTTACAACACAAGTTTTAATGTACGCATTCAAGGGTATGCGGGACGTACTATACAGAAAATATACATACCTCGTCATTCATACATCTCTTCAATCTTATCGGAACACAAAATAACGAAATAATAATAAGTGGGTAAGAGAGTTAAGAGACTAAGAGCAGTTATCGAAATCTCTTTTTAAATCGCTATGAAACTCAGTCCAACAAGAGATGCTAATCACTGCATGGTTGGTACCTCGTTGTGGACGCCTACTTAATGTACGCATTCAAGGGTATGCGGGACGTACCATACAGAAAATATACATACCTCGTCATTCATACATCTCTTCAATCTTATCAGAACACAGAATAACGAATTAATAATAAGTGAGTAAGAGAGTTAAGAGACTAAGAGCAGTTATCGAAATCTCTTTTTAAATCGCTATGAAACTCAGTCCAACAAGAGATGCTAATCACTGCCCGTAATAAGGCAGCGTCCTGCATTCCTATATAATTTATCATACCCGGCCTACTCGTTTTATGATTTGAAAATCACTGATATGTAGGTATAAATACTTACATTGAAAAGTTCTATTTGAAGAAGTAGTTTGACGAAAATGTGCACTGAGTAAAATCGTTGTAAAGTTTTTCATTTGAATTGAAAATTGGGATTATACACAAACTTGTGTAAATTGATCAATGGCACATTACGATTTGTCTCAAACTGCCTGAGGTGACCTTTTGGGAAATTTGGAGGATTCTACAAAAACGGGTGTCATCTTAATATAATCACTGCCCATAATAAGGCAGCGTCCTGCATTCCTACATAATTTATCATACCCGGCCTACTCGTTTTATGATTTTGAAAATCACTGATTTGTAGGTATTAATACATTGAAAAGTTCTATTGAAGAAGTAGTTGGACGAAAATGTGCACTGAGTAAAATCGTTGTAAAGTTTTTAATTTGAATTGAAAATTGGGATTATGCACAAACTTGTGTAATTTGATCAATGGAATGGCACATTACGATTTGTCTCAAACTGCCTGAGGTGACCTTTTGGGAAATTTGGAGGATTCTACAAAAACGGGTGTCATCTTAATAAATTATTTTTCTAACCGATTCTAACAACCAACAGTACGCAATAAGAAGGGTTAAGCTCTCCTTACGTAGCAGCTTTCAATTAGATACTTATGTACCTACCTACAAATACAATGTACATCAAGAGTGTCAAGAAAAGGGAAAGGGGGGGGGGGCAAAAAAAGGGGGGGAAAGAAAGATCACTCACTCCATTGTACGATAGGCCTGAAAAGTGAAATGTAGTCAATAGGGGAAAAAAGAAGTAGGTAACTTTTGGATCGCACAAAAGCACTGTAGGATTTTTTTTTTTCAGAAAGCTCAATTATTTTAGGTACTTATGCAATATACATCCAATGATTACCTACTTTGCTGGCACTAACTGCTGTAGGTACGCATTTATATTGCATAACTACTGATTTTCCTAACAAGTCTCATTGATCTCCGTGACAGCTAGTCAAGAAGTCAATCATTCGCAGGTTCCGATTTTTTCGACCACACAGGAAATCGAACCCGGTTCTTCGACAACGGTGGGATTTAGGAGATTGGAGCAAATGGTGAGTAATAATGGTCTTACCAGAGAGTATAATGGCCCCTTCGCCCAGTAACCATACCGAAATGTACTTGTAGAATGCACTCCCGGAAAAGAGAGAGAAGGAGAAATAGATACAGAGTGGGAAGAAATAGAAGATGGAAAAAGGGAGGGAAAAGAGAGAGAAGGAGAAATAGATACAGAGTGGGAAGAAATAGAAGATGGAAAAAGGGAGTAAGAAATTTTAATATTAAAAAGTTAGAACTTTCAAGGGTATACACAACACTTGGTAAAACAAATTAAAATCAATAGGGGAAGAGAAGGAGAAAGAGAGAGAAGGAGAAAGAGAGACAGAAGAAAGAGTGGGAGAAGATATGAGAGAGAAGAAGGGAGAAAGAGGGAGAAAGATAGACAAAGCAAAGGACTAGGTGGGCTTCGCCTATTGTGTTTTATTTGTTGTTTCGCCCTCAAAATGATAATAAATACAAAAGTTGGGCATTTGTCCAAAAACATATGTGTGTACGGGGGAGGGAGGTTGAGAACATTTTATTCCAGTGTGCTACATGTTGAGTTAGAGTAATTGCGCTTTAAAATGTATTATGTGTTAGTATTGCAATATTGCATAGGCGTGCCAAGCTAGGGGGGAAAGTGATTACATCAAAGCTGGAGATGATAGGGAAAGCAGACCATGACAGTAACAACATAAAAGTATATGAGTATTATGACGAAGAAAAACGAGAGGGGATAGGGAAAATTAACCTCAAATTCTTCCATTCAGAAATAATAATAATAATAAAAAAATAGGACAAACAAAGCTAACTTTGGTTTCATAGGGATCAGTCAAATAAAGGTTACCAAATTGATTTTTTGGATAACAGTTCTGATGATTTAAATCTTTGGCCTGAATGAACGTGATACGAACTGAACGATGGTGAAACTGTTTGAGGATGGGTTTTGTTGGGATTGTTGGATGTTGGGATACAGCAGGGACTTGTGATGGGATATTCGTAACTGTGGTATGTTGGGATACAGCAGGGACTTGTGATGGGATATTCGTAACTGTGGTGCATAGGGAGTTGGGAATTTGGTGTTCTGAGGGAAGAAATATTACCTCGTTGAACAAAACCTAATCAAATCACAGGTGTAAACAAGTGCTCGTATGATGGAATCATAAATGATAACTAGGGATGGGGGAAAATATGTTGGGTGTGGTGTAAACAAGTGCTCGTATGATGGAATCATAAATGATAACTAGGGATGGGGGAAAATATGTTGGGTGTTGTTCTGAGGGAAGAAATATTACCTCCTTTGAACCAAACCTAATCAAATCACATGTTTGTGTAAACAAGTGCTCGTATGATGGAATCATAAATGATAACTAGGGATGGGGGAAAATATGTTGGGTGTACACAATAATTTAGAGAGGTCATAAAACAACACTCCTACAAGGTTCTACGATTTCACAGATAATTTGAATAAAATTGAAAAAGTTCACAAACATTTTCTTACTTAAAATTATAGAATAAAAATCTCAACTACAAGATAAATACTTAGAGCAAAAATATTGATTTCAAAATTCAAAATTAATTCTCGTCTCATTCATCAACCTAAGTCTAGTCGATTTTAAAATAATACCTACTTTGTACACTTGTATTTTTACATGAGGTACTGAGTAAGGAATAAACAAAAGTAAGAAAAGTCGATTATCAGAAGAATTTAAATTCACAATTTGTTTCACAATTTACTCATTTCTTAATCTCTCAGATTGGAATACTGCATGATTTAGTTGAAACAAAATAATAGCATCTTTCACAGTACAGCCCCGTTGAGATAGTTCAAGTCCCATAACCCCAACTTTTTTTCGAAACCTTCTTGTTTTTAGGAGAAAATGTGCCTTAATTTCTCACTAAAAATTAACAAATATACCTTAATTTCTCACTTACAATGAACAAATATACCTTAATTTCTCACTTAAAATTAACAAAGATACCTTAATTTCTCACTTAAAATGAACAAAGGTATCTTAATTTCTCCCTTAAAATGAACTTGCTGATTTTCATGAGGACTTTTCATACCTTTTGTAAAAAAATCTATTGAATACAAAATAGACACAACATCAATTTTTTCTAACTCTACTTGAATCACAACAAATTTTACATTATCAAGAACAATGGAGAGAAAAATTAAGTTGCGACCAACAAAGAAAAATTAAGTGGAGAGAAAAATTAAGTTGCCACCAACTTACAGGTATTCGGAAAAAGGAAAACTTCAAGTTAGGAAGAGAGAGGAAATTGTAAACATTTCTACCTTGGGGTTTCTACTCAGTTATGACGGAAGAGTGCGAGGAAAACTTCAAGTTAGGAAGAGAGAGGAAATTGTAAACATTTCTACCTTGGGGTTTCTACTCAGTTATGACGGAAGAGTGCGTTTTTGTTTACATTAATGTTAGAAGTCATATGTCTCGTTTGTGCGTTATTTTTCCATCCCACTTTAACATTCACTTTTAGAAGAAGCCTCCATTAACAAAGTGTTTACGATTTTTTTTCGTAAGCATAAAACCAACATATGTAACCATCTCAATGTAAAAACAGTTTACAACACACAGCAAAACACGGTGTTTGTGAATATAAGCGGCATATTTCGCTAAGAGAATCCAAGAAGTTTGACTTACTAATATAATCACATTTTATGTAAGCATGCTTTTTTCTAAGTACCTTATAAACCGAACAATATCAACATCTCATAGCAACCTTCAGTTTCGCCTCCATTAACAAAGTGTTTACGAATTTTTTTTCGTAAGCATAAAACCAACAGATGTAACCATCTCAATGTAAAAACAGTTTACAACACACAGCAAAACACGGTGTTTGTAAATATAAGCGGCAAATTTTGCTAAGAGAATCCAAGAAGTTTGACTTACCAATATAATCACATTTTATGTAAGCATGCTTTTTTCTAAGTACCTTATAAACCGAACAATATCAACATCTCATAGCAACCTTCAGTTTCACCTCCATTAACAAAGTGTTTACGAATTTTTTTCGTAAGCATAAAACCAACATTTGTAATCATCTCAATATAAAAAACAGTTCACAACAAACAGCAAAACAGGGTGTGTGGAACCCTAGGTTCTTTGCATATTTCGCTAAGAGAATCCAAGAAGTTTGACTTACCAATATAATCACATTTTATGTAAGCATGCTTTTTTCTAAGTACCTTGTAAACCGAACAATATCAACATCTCATAGCAACCTTCAGTTTCAACATGAAAATATAAGTATGTACATAATATGAATGTTGGAAATCCTAAGCAACAAAATACACATTTTTCAGGAGAGGGAAAATGACATCTCATTTTGCAAAACCCACAACCTTTGGGGGCACCATTTTGATTAATTAAGTGGTTGGGTGGAAAAGGTCCTAAAAGAGAACCTTGCCCACTTAGCAGCCATAAAAAAGCTCTTCGATGAATGTGTACTTCAATTACTGATTCATAGGTCCAATTTAAGCAAATAATCCCACAGCTGGATTTCACCAACATCTTTTCAGTTCATAGAAGGTCAGTTAAGCTAACAGCCTGTTAAGTTCCATTTGATTTGATTGGGCTAAACAGGGCTGGTAAGCTAACAGGCTGTTAAGTTCCATTTGATTTGTATAGGCTTAACAGTAAACAGACGCCACACTCAGTAATGAGCCAGGACTCAGATAGAGTACGGCATAACACGTGGTCACTGTAATTACATGATGAATGACGTCCGTGCCTGTAACACAAAACAATCAGGTTTGTTACTATCTAAACATATTAACAGGTGTATTTTCCAGCCCTTCAATATGCCTCTATAACTGTTTATTTATCTAACACAAACATTGAGATAACATTCGGTATTGGAGACGGGGAAAGAGTGAGTGTCGTCAGTGAGTAGTGAAAAAAGAACTACTCTATTCAGTGGAGTACTAACTAAGTCAATGAGTCAGATCCTTACTAATAGATCAGTTGCGCTTACTTCGGGGAACATATAGCTAAATAATATGTATGATGTAATTATGCTGACCCATTACTTAGTAGGTATGTCATTAGTTTAAGATGCTTCAATGTGATTTAAATAATAAATTACCTAGGATGAATAATAAATCACCAAAACCACCTCATTAGTTTTTTTTTCTTCTTTTTCTTCTTCTTCTTCTTCTATTTATTCCAACTTCACCTACTTATTTTGAAAACCAACAAAGTATGTACCTAGGTGGGTACCTAGTTACCAATTTTGTACCAAGAATTTAATTATTGATTTTCCTGACTAAAGCTCTGTAAGTACTTACTTGTGGAGCTTCATCTTTTTAAGTGCACAATTTTATGAGTATGTAGGTATTGGTAAATTAATGGTTATCTAAGAGTACCTATGTATGTAGGTATCTGTAGATCAGAGATTTGTTTATTTGCTTTTGTAAATCTATTGCTTATTTGCTTTCAATAAATAGGAAGTAAGTCTTCTTCTTCTTTGCCTTTTCCCATGTTCAGATGGGGTCGGTGTTTGTCATCAGCCTCTCAATCAGCTTTAGAGCCAAGAATTTCATTATTGATTTTCCTGGCTAAAGCTCTGTAACTACTTACTCATGGAGCTTCATCTTTTTTTTTAAGTGCACAATTTTATGAGTATGTATTAGTAAATTAATGGTTATCTAAGAGTACCTATGTATGTAGGTATCTGGAGATCAGAGATTTGTTTATTTGCTTTTGTAAATCTATTGCTTATTTGCTTTCAACAAATAGGAAGTAAGTCTTCTTCTTCTTTGCCTTTTCCCATGTTCAGATGGGGTCGGTGTTTGTCATCAGCCTCTCAATCAGCTTTAGAGTGATCACATTGAGGCCAACTGGTTTTGGCTAAACAAACTTTTCTGAGTGGGATGCCCTTTGCACTCAACCTTTGCTATTGATATAGCGTGAGGAAATTTGGACTAGTCTACTTCCTGTTTATAGTCCCCAGCTAACCTTTGCTATTGATATATGTAGCGTGAGGAAATTTGGACTAGTCTACTTCCTGTTTATAGTCCCCAGCTAGATGCTGATCTAGTCCCTCAGCCAGACTATAATAGGAAGTAAGTAATGTAAACAATTAATTACTTCAGTGCCAAATTCATGTGACCTCAAGGACAGATTGTATTCAAAGTAGGTAAGTCGGAAGCTGCCTGTATAGTATCTACTTAATAAATATGGATGCAACACTCTAAACAATTATGTTTGTGAATCATATAACATCTTATCATCTCAATAAGAAATAAATTAGTCATGTTGACTACACTTCACCCTACCTATATGCTAGCTAGATTCGTAGATTCCTAGTAGCTTAACCCATCCTTTAGGGCTGTCTGCCCCCACACCTAAGCCTCGGAGTGGGCTTTTTACACTTTACCCCACCTATATGCTAGCTACTTGAATAACAACTTATCTCCAGAACACTAGAAAATCTTATATTATAAGAACGAGATCCATTCACTCATTCACATTTCATAGTTCACACACTGATCGCTCTATCTCTAGAACCACATTACATCACTATGTTACCTACCTCTCAGCTCTGGCCACACTTAGGTAATTTTCATTGGCTGACACAATGTACACCAGACGTCTCTTAAGTTTACATCACTATGTTACCTACCTCTCAGCTCTGGCCACACTTAGGTAATTTTCATTGGCTGACACAATGTACACCAGACGTCTCTTGAAATCTACTGGTTCAAATGGTCCTTCCAGTCTGGAAAAAAGTAGAAGAAATTTCCATTTGTATTTAGTTACAAACATAATTGTATTTGGACTTAGACTCCAGCCACCAACCTCAAAATTTGAAGTTAAAAGCATTGACCAAAAAACTTCTGAGGTTGTAAATTATGTCCTAATCCATAGACACCTACTGGATAAGCTGAATCTCCGCCCCTCTATTTGAAAGTGGTACCTAAAATTGACAAGATATCCCTTTTCCTCTCTCTCCTATGTGTAATTGGGGTGTCTTGGAAAACGGAGTCTACTGGGAAGAATGCTACTGTGCAGAAGACGGGTGCAATGGAGCATCCATGCTAAGTGTATCAATTGGGTTAATATTAGCACTTATTACTGCCAGGTATTTTGTATTGTAACATATGTGGTATACTCCTGCTTGTGTTCAGTAACATTATTTTGATCTCTTGACAATAATTCAAGCACCTTGGGGATGCTCAAGTTCTGACCAAAATGTATTATTGAGGCCATAGATAGGGTATAGAAAAATGCTAGATATTACATAAGTAATACTTTGATCTAAATATTT
Source organism: Diaphorina citri (assembly GCF_000475195.1). Taxonomy (NCBI): domain Eukaryota; kingdom Metazoa; phylum Arthropoda; class Insecta; order Hemiptera; family Psyllidae; genus Diaphorina; species Diaphorina citri. The sequence goes on from NW_007377873.1 coordinate 139,025, forward strand.
ACAGGAGGTAAGTAAAAATATTTACCAAACAATATTACCAATTCTTCTCTTGCACACTCTGTCTTGTAAATCAAAGCCTACAATCAATAGTAGAGAGACAGTACATACTGTAAATGTTGTTACCTTTTGTTTTGCCTCCCGAAAATGGTTTGGTTAGGTATCTACAAGATTAACCATATCCTTAAACTTGTATAGGTACCTACCTATAATACTCATATGTACAATTGTTCATTATGTACTAACTTTTTGTGTGCCTAATGCTAGGTTACTAGGTAAAATTTTGTCAAGTATTTTAGGAAATGAAATTTAGTTAGGTCTTGTTAATCATATCTTATATTTATCCATATTTTGCTTTTACTATCAAATTTGTATCCATGCAGTTATTGTTTAAGATTCTTGTATTATTCCAATAATGTTGTGTTATGTATAATTTTAATTTGTATAGTGTTATAGAATAATCCGTCCATCTTACTCTATTTATTCCGTACTCTATTCGTCCATATTCTAGGTTATTTTATATTTTTATGTAGGTCATACAAGTAGCAATTTATTTTATATTTGATTAGTTATGTAAGTTATTTTTACAATATTTTTATATACCTATATTTAAGTAAATATTCCAATACAAGTAGCAATTTATTTTATATTTGATTAGTTATGTAAGTTATTTTTACAATATTTTTATATACCTATATTTAAGTAAATATTCCGTCCAAAATCAAATTATAAATGAAATAATAAATTATACTTATTAAAAAAAAAGCAAGTCTTTGGTGTAAAATTTAATATTTATTAAAGTGATTCCACACACCATACCTGGAAAATCGAGAGCGCTCGCACTTTGGAGTCTGGAAAAAAATATGTTCCTTTGTATTACTTGTCACTGTTATTAATTTTCCCTTGCACCTACATTCTTCTTATTAATGATTGCAAGATAGTTTCAATCATCTCAATTGAATACTTTATGGGTAAGTTTTGAACATACATTTGAGCTTCTAAGACTCTATAACATCTGTAGAAAAACTAACTCGTGAGTAAACATAAAATAATGAACAACATCCAAAATCAAAAATTAGAATATTTTTATTTTCTAATAAAAATAACTTAATAAATAGTATATTTGTTGGAAACAAAAATAATAAAATTAACTAGTTTCTTTTTACAAATAAATTTAGGTATCAGGCCTGATTCTACGGTGCCTAATAAAAATAACTTAATAGTATATTTGTTGGAAACAAAAATAATAAAATTAACTAGTTTCTTTTTACAAATAAATTTAGGTATCAGGCCTGATTCTACGGTGACTTTTTGATCATTCAAATCAATATTTAAATAAAAAATCTCGTATCTTATTTGTCAAGTGTCCAAAACGGTCGGCAGTCAATCAAATAGATAAGAAATCCTCTGTTTCAATATTTTGGTGATCTAACCAATAGTCACTTAGGATTCTGATCCAATACAAACAATTTTACTTTTTACAATCCGCCAAAAATGTACAAAAAATAATATATTGGTAACAAAAGTCAGTATAAAAGCAGAATTACGATCTGGAATAATAAACACATGACATTATTTTTATTATTTTAATACATTTTGGTGATCTAACATTCTAACCAATAGTCACTTAAGATTCTGATCCAATACAAACAATTTTACTTTTTACAATCCGCCAAAAATGTACAAAAAAAAAATTTGGACCGATTGCAATACTTTCTCATTACCTTGTATAGGTTCCCTATACGTAAAGGTAATAGAAAGTAATAATATATTGGTAACAAAAGTCAGTATAAAAGCAGAATTACGATCTGGAATAATAAACACATGACATTATTTTTATTATTTTAATACAAGTAATAAATAACACAATCTATTTTGTAACAAAGCTTTGGAATCGGGTCTGCTGTGCCAATTAAGTGCTAAGGCAAAGAAATAAAGAAGTGTACGTCTAAAAAGGGAATAGTCAAAACGAAAGATTGGTTTGTGTACAAATAGAGTTGGACCTAGTCTTTCCACCACATTTTCCTCAGACCACCGAATTACTTTTGTACTTTGACTAGTGGAGTCGCACCTAAGTCACTACTAGCAGCGCTAACCGTATGTGACGTGTGTCTCGTATAGCCTCTACCATTCTGCTGAAAGCACACAGACAGAGTGACAGGATGAAGCACCAGGGGCGGATTCCTAGAAGACCGTCGCAAGCTAAATGCCCCCAAGTATGGTATGAGTGAGGTATAGTCTACTGTGAGTGGAATATAAAACGTGCCGTCCCCATGTAGCGCGAAAATGGCAACACTGCGATTTCCCTCATACCGATTCATGTCACTGGGGAAATCATGACAGCGGCTCTCGTAACAGTGTGAATCATTACTCGGTGAATCATCGTACTTGCTAGTGGTTTCATTGGATCTACTCTTCTTAGCAGGAGGAACTGAGAAGTAGCCACTGCTACTACCGTTCTGATGGATGGAATGTTCTGCAGTAAACCTTTGCTTGATGTTGTTCTTAAACTTGTATGAGTGGTTATCAGCACTGGTTGATGGACAGGGAGAGGTTTCGGTGGGGTAGTTCTAGAAATAGAAAACAAACGAAATCGATAAATTCTGACGAAAAAGAGGATTAGGGACTTTTTTCTGATTTTAGTTTTGGCCAGGCTTTCTTAGCACTGAATTTTCCCTTACACTTGAATAAAAACTGGACGTCTGTGTGTTTTTGGTAATTGCCTCCGGGCACATTTTTAGGCTACAACATGGGCTCACTTACCTCGTCTTGTTGTGGATGTCTCATAATCATCCTATGATCACTGGTCGGACATTGTTCCTGTTTGGCTTCAATGATTACCTGGAATGTGCATAGTTTCACTTGTTGATCTTCAGTAAGGTCTGCATCTATCTGATCCATGTATGATTTCTCTGCAGGTTTGAAGCCAAAATGATTACCTGGAATGTGCATAGTTTCACTTGTTGATCTTCAGTAAGGTCTGCATCTATCTGATCCATGTATGATTTCTCTGCAGGTGCACTTCCTCTGTGACATGAACAACAAGTTCTGAGTAGGATCCTTCCTTAGCCTCTCACACTATCAAACCGAACGAACCAAGTAAAATATCGGTAGTGCTTTAAAATGTTTGAATTTTGAGAGTCTTTAAGCAGAGGTGAAGATTAATGAAAGTTCTCACAATGGGAGGAATTCTCTTATCAGTTTGCTTGAGATGGATGAAACCAAGTAAAATATCGGTAGTGCTTTAAAATGTTTAAATTTTGAGAGTCTTTAAGCAGAGGTGAAGATTAATGAAAGTTCTCAGAATGGGAGGAATTCTCTTATCAGTTTGCTTGATATGGATGGCAAATGATTTGTTCCGTAAACTGTGTGGACATCAAATTATCTCTTCAATAATTCGGGAGTGCTTTTAAAACTTACTAGTCAATAGCTGGTGAAGCCTCAGTGAGATGGATGGCAAATGATTTGTTCCATAAACTGTGTGGACATCAAATTATCTCTTCAATAATTCGGGAGTGCTTTTAAAACTTACTAGTCAATAGCTGGTGAAGCCTCAGTTAAAAAGAACATTGGAATTGGAAAGTTAAAAGAAATCATGTAGGAACAGTACTACTTAAACTACCTTCCACTTTCCATTCAGCAAAAAGTCCAAAAGTAGGGATGGGTAAATATTCTCTGAGTCGATTCAAAGAGTCGAATATTTCAAAAGAATCGTGAATCGCGATTCTTAAATTCAAAAGTACTACTTAAAACTACTTTCCACTTTCCATTCAGCAAAAAGTCCACCAAAAGAGACAAGAGATGCTAACTCCAAAATTTCTTTTCCTTTGTAAATAAACACAGAGAAAATTTGCAATGTTGCCAAGTTGTAAAGGCCCGGGTCGATGTTCAATGTTAACATGGATTTTCATATTCACGGGTGCGTAAATTCTTATTGTTCATAGCAAAAATCCAGTTTTTACCGTAGTTTGACGTTTTCTTATTCTTTATTTATTTTTTTTTTAACTTATTTTTAAAGAAACATTGCGCCCGCGCCCCAAGCGAAAATCCATGCCTACCTACGTCATAACTTTTAAGGGCCGAATTCAAAGGGCAAAGATTTACATGGAACACGGCCCTTCATATTTATCTTATTGGCAACGTTGCAAACTATCAGTTTTACCTCTGTGCTTCTTTTGGATACAACTTTTTGAAAATCACAACAAATCACAGGATTCCAAAGTTGCCCAGCCCATCAGCCCAAACCCAAATTGATCCAGTTTCTGTATTTATTCGTTTCCAACTCAAAAGGTTGATCATTTGCACCTTTCTTCTTCTCTAGACCAACATAATATCCGTTAAAATGTAAATTGATCCAGTTTTTTCTGTATTTACTCGTTTCCAACTCAAAAGGTTGATCATTTGCACCTTTCTTCTTCTCTAGACCAACATAATATCCGTTAAAATGTATTTTTCTCATCATTTAACTGCTGGAGCAATTGTAGTTGTGACTTTGTTTCTCTCCTTTGTGTCTAATGGTAAGAGCAAGAAATTGTGTGACTCAGGAACATGAAACAGTTACTAGACCAGCTTAGTCTGGCTGGGAGACTTTAAACAGGGAGGACAGCCGCCTGAGATTTCCCATGCTAAAGAAATAGCAATGGTTGAGTTGTGAAGTGCATCCACTTAGGTATGTAATTTTTGTAGCCAAAACCAAATAGCCCAACACAATCACTCGGGGCTTATTGAGAGGGTGACAAAAAACGTAAATCATTTATTTTAATTAATTATTAGAAGGTCCCGAGTTCGAATCCCACCATCGACAAAAATTTGTACTCATTTTTCGATTGCAAATATTTCAACGGGTTACAAACCATAAGCTCAAAACGTTTGACCACACGTGACCCAGTTTCTCACGCGAGAAACATTTGCCAATTCACGTGAGCTTAATACAGATAGAGTTGGTCTTGGTGTCATAAATTTAATATACTATCTATGTCTCTGACTATTGTGTTGATATTTTCATATGCTAATCGAAGAGTACCGTATTGAATGTATAAATGGACATTGTTAAATTTTGTTATTAAATAAACGTTTCTCTCACCTAACATTTGACTATTCTCTAGGGGTAACTCATTTGACGGATTGGCATTGGGTGTCCGCGTACACACCACACTGTGCAGATATTTCATGTGCTTGATTGCCATCTCGATGATTTCAGTCTTTTCAATGCGGCCGCGACCCTTCTTCAGATAATCGGCCGGGATCAGTCGTGAGAGGTCGGCCAGACAGTTGTTCATGCGGTCTCGCCGCCGCTTCTCGATAATCCGGTGGGACATGGGGTCCTGGGAAGAGAACAGAGGTATTAGAATGATGGCCCAAATTTATGAACCTTAGGAACTTAGGATCACCAAACTCCTCTAAACACGGAAAGTAAAGTAAGTAAGGGCCTGCCAGAATGAGACTGAAAAGTCCCTTTACTCCTGCAGTCTAAACAAGGTCTTATTTATTTTCATAGGTAGGGTTTACAAATATGCGTTAGAATGATGGCCCAAATTTATGAACCTTAGGATCACCAAACTCCTCTAAACACGGAAAGTAAAGTAAGCAAGGGCCCAAGAAGTCCTGTGAAATGAACAGAGGTAGAATAGAATAGAATATACCTTGTTTATCCTGCCAGAATGAGACTGAAAAGTCCCTTTACTCCCGCAGTCTAAACAAGGTCTTAGTCCAAAATTAGACCATCAAAAAGCGACTACAGACCCATGGCATGACAGAGTGAGATTTGAGGGAATAGAGCAAATCTTTACTGAAATCTCAAAATCCACAATTATTGCCTAATGCCCGCCACTCACGCTCAGACCGCGGTCTGACAGACCTACATATACGTAGATCTGTCAAACCGTTGTAGGTCTCAAGCTTTTTCTGCCACACACGTTAAGACGGGAATAAAAAAAAAGAAATATACAAATTATTTGTTGATGGATAAATTAAGAGAGGAATAGGGGTGTCATCCACATACACAACAGTTACACTCACATTCATACTTGCATCCCGTGTTCGCCCGCGCGCGAAAGTTCCGGCACCTTCCCCCACTTCAAGGAGGTGTTGGCACGGAAGATTAAGGAGAGGAGGATTTTAGGAGGAAAATAACCCTTCGCTGACAGCTTCTGTGAGGGTGGCTTCGAAAGAGTGAAAGGAAAGTGAGTTTAGGATGGGATAAGGTACCGAGTTCCAGAGATTTATGGATGAGATTCAGACCATCTGACAGACCGCGGTCTGACAGACCTACATATACGTAGATCTGTCAAACCGTTGTAGGTCTCAAGCTTTTTCTGCCACACACGTTAAGACGGTCTGGCAGAAGAGACGGTCCAAGCGTGGCGGACATATGGGAGACCAAATCAATACCTATATCCGGCGTGCAAGCCTATATTTTTATGAAACTACTAGTGGTTGACCCGTCCTTTGTACGGGACCACCACACACACAAACACACCCCCACACACACACCACACCCATCACACACATCAGAAGACAAAATAAGTGTCTCTTCACATTTCAAATCTGACAAACAGATAATCCGGACTAGATGAATCATATTTAAAACCAGATATTAAGTCACGAGACCAAGTTCAAACAAACTCGTGAGTCCCGAAAACCCGAAATCCAATTCAGGGCCAAATTGAGAGATTGAATTACTTCAAAATAGGACAAATTTTTTGAAGTGGCCAAACCGGGAGCTTTATCTTGAGTGGCCAAACCGGGAGCTTTATTCAGCTACAGCCGCTATTGAAATGTTGAAAAATGACCAAAAATTACCTCATGAGGCACATGGATGGAACCGAAGCCAAAAGATGCGGGAAAGGTCCTGATTACGAACACTCAACTAAGACAGTTTTCCAGGGGTGTGATAGTCCCCAGCCAGGTTTAGCTGGCTCGTCCTGAGCTACACGTTTAGATGTGTGATCAACCATGTCCCGAATTCCTCACCTATACATTCCCTTATAAACACTGAGAAGAAAGTGAGTGATAGGGTGTCAAAGTTTTAGGAGACTTAGGGTGGAAGAGCTCTATTATTTAGTTATTTCCCCTGATTTACTTAGGGTATTCGAATGCTATAGTACAGTGTAGATTTTCTTGATATAGAGTTCCGTATTAGAGTTCCGGAACCTAGTCACTCGATTCAGCTTCCACGTGTGATAGTCCCCAGCCAGGTTTAGCTGGCTCGTCCTGAGCTACACGTTTAGATGAGTGATCAACCATGTCCCGAATTCCTCACCTATACATACTGAGAAGAAAGTGAGTGATAGGGTGTCGAAGTTTTAGGAGACTTAGGGTGGAAGAACTCTATTATTATTCGAATGCTATAGTACAGTGTAGATTTTCTTGATATAGAGTTCCGTATTAGAGTTCCGGAACCTAGTCACTCGATTCAGCTTCCAGCACCCTAGTTTTTTTCTCAGTGCACCATCACATTCTTGGACTATTGACGAGTCACCACCCACGTCCTACAACCTGTTTACCAGGCGAGCGCCAAGCGTCCAGCCCACACAGGCAGATTATAGGCATCATCACATTCTTGGACTATTGGCAAGCCTACGCCATTTTCAGCCGAACTGTCTCCAGTGTGGACACGGCTTGAATAACGCCATCACGTGCAACAAAACGTGTTAAGCCTCGCGTGTAAGACAGAGAGAGAGAGAGAGAGTGCAGGAAGGTTGATGACGTATTCTCAAGTCTAGCGGAGTCAGAGGAGTGAGTGCAGAGGTATGAGAGTGAGGAGAGAGGTGTGCGAAGTGGGTTATTAGATGTATTTTTTATGAGTAAGCAAAATGAATGATTGGTGCATGATAAGAGAATGTTGTAGATATTTCATTGCTTTAGATGCTGAGTTTGACAGAGCCTAGTGACCTATGTGCTACTGCAGTTACTTATAGGGCAGTAGGTACCTAGTGTAGGTAGCAATAGGTAGCATAAATGAGTTCCACTCATTTTTAGTCCGTCCTTCCTTTATTCATTTGAAGTACCTATATAGGTATAAAAAATCTGGTGTGAACATCACACGACTTTCCTTACCCTATTGAATGATGCTTATTTGAGTGTTCTTTACCCTAAGTTTTACAATATCTCTAACCGTTTTGTCGCTATAGCTGAAAACCGCCAAAAAAACGGTCGAAATCTGCCCAAAAGCGGTCAAAATACCGCCAAGCGCAGCAACCATCTCAAACAAACGTTTTTTGTTGCATCCTTGTCACATTGGTGAACTACTTACCAAATTTCAAGTCTCTAGCTTATACCGTTCCCGAGATATTGTTAAATTACACTGAAAACCGCCAAAAAGCGGTAAAATGCCGCCAGTTTCCATAGGTCACGTGCATTACATTTCTCAGTTTTATGGACCAGTCAAGATCGAATTGACCGATTGCTCGAATTCAACACGTGAGAAATACCAATATCGTGAGGAAAATCAGGGAAAAATAGATTGATCAATTTATAGATGGAAAGCCCGCTCTGATAACAGGAAAACGGAGTTCAAAATGAAGGAATCGTGATCACAGTAAAACCCCAGAGTTCTCTAACGTAAGATACAACAGTTCTTGTAAAATCGTTTAAATTCAAAATACTTAGAAGGGTTGTCCGCTAAATGGGTAAGCCCAAACCTGCAGAGAGGCTATTTTTCAACAGTACTAAGCAGAAAAGAACCATGCATAATGCAATTCCCCATATGGATGGTTACTTTCTGCTTGATTCTGACCTTTTGTTGGTTATATACGTCGGGTTTGTGAGAGAGGTTATCCAACCTCTTGTGATAAACTGCTTAAACCCCAAAGTAGACAAAGCGAGAAAAGCCAACGTTAAGTGATGTTCTCAAGCGGTCACCCATCCAACTACTATCCACGCTGAACGTTACTTAACTTCAGTGATGGGAGGTGTAATAAAGGCGCGCGGTAGCGCTCCGCCCCGCCAAGTCAAGAAAGTTTGACAGAGCTACTAGAGATCTGACATATTTCAGAGATTGTTTACTTGCCGCCAGATAAGTGGGAATATTCCACGACCCGAGCCTCAGCCTATCATTGTTATCAGCCTAATGAAGTGTCGCACGAGACAAAGCAGTGTTCCCAAAGCGGTCACCCATCCAACTACTATCCACGTTCAAAGTTCCTTAACTTCAGTGGTCGGACGAGATGTATCTGACATATTTCAGAGATTGTTTACTTGCCGGCAGATAAGTGGGAATATTCCACGACCCGAGCCTCAGCCTATCATTGTTATCAGCCTAATGAAGTGTCGCACGAGACAAAGCAGTGTTCCCAAAGCGGTCACCCATCCAACTACTATCCACGTTCAAAGTTCCTTAACTTCAGTGGTCGGACGAGATGTATCTGACATATTTCAGAGATTGTTTACTTGCCGGCAGATAAGTGGGAATATTCCACGACCCGAGCCTCAGCCTATTATTATTATCAACCTAATGAAGTACTGCATTCACATGTTCTGTGGATACTTCCAAGGCATAGGTATATTACTTCATTTAAGGGCCCCTAAATGTCCCTGTGAGGCCCCAGCACAACAGGGATGAGATACACACCAGTGGTAATCAAGTACCTACTTCAATATGTAAATTACTAGCTAGGTATTCACAATCATTTCCAGTAATAATAATAATAATAAATTTGAGCCATGGAAAATTAAATAGATCATATTCCATCTAAAAGAAGAAGGAAGGAGATGATTATAGAAACTTACCTTCTTGGATTTTGAGCTCAATGAAGGTCAGTCATAGAGAGAGAGACAGGATACGGATTAAACGTGTCCGAGGGAGAAAGAAGGAGACACGGATTAGGCGTCTATTTGTACGAGAGATGGGAAGAGGAAGAGGGAATAAACGTGTACATTGTGAGAGAGAGAAGGAGGGAGGGAGGGAGGGAGAGAGAGAGAGAAGGATGGTTGGTGAAGAGATGGATGAAAGGAAATATATTATGATAAAGGAGAATATGAGGCAGGGAGAAAGGATAAGAGATGGAGATAGTCTAGGGGGAGAGATGGGAAGAGGAGGAGGGAATAAACGTGTACATTGAGAGAGAGAAAGAGAGCGAGGGAGAGAGAGAGAGAGGGATGGTGAAGAGATGGATGAAAGAAAATATGAGGTAGGGAGAGAAGAGAAGAGAGGTAAAGAGTGTAGGGAAGAGAAGAAGGTAAAGATAGAGGGAAAAGTGAGCTTTTTGATGAATTCACACGAGAACATGGCTGTTAGATGTGGTTGAAGAGATAAAGAAAGAAGGGAGGTAATTATATCAAGGAAAAGAGATGTGTGAGAGAGAGACAGGATACGGATTAAACGTGTCCGAGGGAGAAAGAAGGAGACACGGATTAGGCGTCTACTTGTACGAGAGATGGGAAGAGGAAGAGGGAATAAACGTGTACATTGTGTGAGAGAGAGAAGGAGGGAGGGAGGGAGGGAGAGAAAGAGAGAGAGAGAGAGATAGAGAAGGATGGTTGGTGAAGAGATGGATGAAAGAAAATAAATAATGATAAAGGAGAATATGAGGCAGGGAGAAAGGATAAGAGATGGAGATAGTCTAGGGGGGAGAGATGGGAAGAGGAGGAGGGAATAAACGTGTACATTGAGAGAGAGAAAGAGAGCGAGGGAGAGAGAGAGGGATGGTGAAGAGATGGATGAAAGAGAATATGAGGTAGGGAGAGAAGAGAAGAGAGGTAAAAAGTGTAGGGAAGAGAAGAAGGTAAAGATATAAAGATAGAGGGGAAAGTGAGCTTTTGATGAATTCACACGAGAACATGGCTGTTAGATGTGGTTGAAGAGATAAAGAAAGAAGGGAGGTAATTATATCAAGGAAAAGAGAACTTAGGATTAAAGCGAGAGTACAAGACGCGAGGGAAGAAAAGATACCTGGAGGAGAGAGATTTTAAGATTAGAGGAAAGATGCTTTATGAGGAATTAAGGAAGTAGGTAGGGAGCAAGAAGATGGTATCTAGAGAAGAGAGAAGGAAAGTAGACAAAGCGAGAAAAGTCAACGTTTATACTGCAAAAGGAGGATAAATGGATTATGCACCGAACAGCCCTTGGGCCAATTCCTCAAAAGCATGCGGTAGTAACAAGCTCCAAGTGCAGGATTATTAGGGAGCAAGAAGATGGTATCTAGAGAGGAGAGAAGGAAGGTAGACAAAGCGAGAAAAGTCAACGTTTCTACTGCAAGAGGAGGATAAATGGATTATGCACCGAACAGCCCTTGGGCCAATTCCTCAAAAGCATGCGGTAGTAACAAGCTCCAAGTGCAGGATTATGATTCCCATTACTCCCTCCCTTGGAATTCTTGAAAGGAATGGAGCTCAAGACCTCATATCTATAGATCTGACTGATATCAGGTAGACCTGACAGCAACACCTGATAAGGTCTACCTGACAGTGAGTGGCTGGCCTGAGAATTGGAGTAGGTACATATTATGTAAATGTGAATGAGCTTATACTAATACTTACTTCTCGCATTTGACCATATTGGTGGCCTGGTTAGGGCCAGGGGATCGGCCACTGTTGCCACCAATACCCAATAGTGAGTGGCTGGCCTGAGAATTGGAGTAGGTACATATTATGTAAATGTGAATAAGCTTATACTAATACTTACTTCTCGCATTTGACCATATTGGTGGCCTGGTTAGGGCCAGGGGATCGGCCACTGTTGCCACCAATACCCATATACTAATACTTACTTCTCGCATTTGACCATATTGGTGGTCTGGTTAGGGCCAGGGGATCGGCCACTGTTGCCACCAATACCCCCATTGCTGCTGCAGTTGCTGTTGCTATTGGTCCAAATCACGACAGTTTAAGCCATCCCTTAAGCAGTCCATAGGTATTGCACTAGATTATCTATCTATTTAAATACCTACGACTCATGAGTACCTGCAGTTGATTGCTGATGGGCAAACTAAACAAATAAATATCTACCTAGGCACTATGAAAAAATAAAATATCACTAGAGTAAACAGCAAGCTTAGTCCAGACTTCAAGTGCATATAGCTTTCGGCAATTTCAATAATCACGAAGTTGCCGGGATTCTGAGTCTCCATTTAACGGTTCACATTGGTGTAGCACTATCGGGGGTATCACACTGACGAAACGAGGTACTCGAGTACCTTGCCTTGGAAACTTGAACACGTTGTGCAGGTGGCCAGTAGATTCCTACACAGGAGAAAAAGTTGATATTAGTCATTTGCAGTCATTGCAGTAGTGGTTATTAAAAATTCCAAATAATTTTTCAATAAAATGAGAAATTAAATTCGTTTTTGGAATAAAATAAATAAGGTATGTACTTACCTACAACACTGACAGCTTCTGTTCAATTTATTTTAATAGAATTATTGTTCAATGAAGAAATACTTGTTGATACAGGAAGAAATCCTTGCTTTGGGTGATGTTTCTTCATCCAATATTAGGACACACTTGAAAATTCGCCGCTTTTTTTACGCAAACACCGAAAAAATGCAGGAAATTGTCGGGGGTATCACACTGACGAAACGAGGTACTCGAGTACCTTTCCTTGGAAACTTGAACACGTTGTGCAGGTGGACAGTAGATTCCTACACAGGAGAAAAAGTTGATAATATTAGTCATTTGCAGTCATTGCAGTAGTGGTTATTAAAAATTCCAAATAATTTTTCAATAAAATGAAAAATTAAATTCGTTTTTGGAATAAATAAGGTATGTACTTACCTACAACACTGAGAGCTCCTGTTCAATTTATTTTAATAGAATTATTGTTCAATGAAGAAATCCTTGTTGATACAGGAAGAAATCCTTCTTTTGGGTGATGTTTCTTCATCCAATATTAGGACACACTTGAAAATTCGCCGCTTTTTTTACGCAAACACCGAAAAAATACAGGAAATTTTCCAAAAACACTCCAGGTAGGTATGCCGCACTAAAGAAATCCTGATCGAAAAAAAGTTTTACAAAACACACGTACTGTATACTGTTATGGCTAAACTCTGGCCGTAAACTATTGGCTGTGCTGTGTAGCGTGTACGTTCTCCAATGTTGTTTTCTCAAGTCTTGCCTTCATACACGTGATCTCGAGAGTTTCAAGTCACGCGTACTGTGGTGTGCGACCCTTTCGTTCGATGTGGCCGTCCTCCCGGAGCGATCAAAATGTCAAAGCAATATTGAATCAGAGAAAAACATAAATATCTATGTACAATTTATTGTACACGATTTTAAAACACACATAACACCAGTCAATAGAGATAGCAAAAAAAAAAGAATGCCGCACTAAAGAAATCCTGATCGAAAAAAAGTTTTACAAAACACACGTACTGTATACTGTTATGGCTAAACTCGGGCTGTAAACTATTGGCTGTTGGCTGTGCTGTGTAGCGTGTACGTTCTCCAATGTTGTTTTCTCAAGTCTTGCCTTCATGCACGTGATCTCGAGAGTTTCAAGTCACGCGTACTGTGGTGTGCGACCCTTTCGTTCGATGTGGCCGGGCACGTTACTTAACTTCGTGTTATCAGGATGTGGCCGGGTTTGGGTTTGTACGTTGTGTTATCAGTACTATTCCATGGTTTATTTATAGAGATATTTTGCTTTCTCGATAGTTAGGTACTATTCCATATAGTTTATTTTTAGAGATATTTTGCTTTCTCGGTAGTTAGATTAAACGCGAACAAAATTCCTTCATTGCTGAAGGTCATGTTTGAAATTTTTTATGACAATTGGGATCACTGTCCGTGAATTATGGTGAAAGAAAAGGTAGAAGTAGAAACACACCATCATCAAATCACGTCGCGCGAGCTCATGTGGGGAGAATGTGGCCGGGTTTGGGTTTGTACGTTGTGTTATCAGTACTATTCCATGGTTTATTTAAAGAGATATTTTGCTTTCTCGATAGTTAGGTACTATTCCATATAGTTTATTTTTAGAGATATTTTGCTTTCTCGGTAGTTAGATCACTGTCCGTGAATTATGGTGAAAGAAAAGGTAGAAGTAGAAACACACCATCATCAAATCACGTCGCGCGAGCTCATGTGGGGAGCGAGTATTTCATTGCTTTAGAATCTTTAGATGCTGAGTTTGACAGAGCCTAGTGACCGATGTGCTACTGCAGTTACTTATAGGGCAGTAGCAGTAGGTACCTACTGTAGGTAGCAATAGGTAGCATAAATGAGTTCCATTCATTTTTAGTCCGTCCTTCCTTTATTAAATTACAACAGTAATAATAAAAGGTATAGGGACGGACTATTGTATTCGCTTCGGTGTCGTCTGTCTCATTGTAGGTAATTTCGTCCAGGACAGCCACACTATCACGTCAAGTGAGCTCACGTGACGTGACGATAGTGTGTTTCTACCTAGAGACAAAACAAAGTAAAATGAAGAAAAACTTGGAAGGTAGGCACCGTTATCTTGAGGAAAAACTCAAGTTTAATTACAAGTTCAATATCTATGTTGTTATCATGTTATCGGACTACACTACTTAAATATAATAATCACTTTGAAGATTCCTAACTTCATCCAATCTCGGACGTACGTATGAGTTCATCCAATCTTGACTTCTGGCCGGGGGATAAAATATAATAATCACTTTGAAGATTCCTAACTTCATCCAATCTCGGACGTACGTATGAGTTCATCCAATCTTGACTTCTGGCCGGGGGATAACTCGAGTAAAATCGAGGAATTCACCTGGGTGTTATTACACTATTACGTTACGGTTCCAGAGAAAAGTGTTTTTAAATTTTCCGTAGCTCTTATCATCTCTATCTTTACAGCTATCCTTACAGCCCCAGCAGTAGGTAAAACAGTATCAGATGAACTAACTGGATTGTTGCAGTCTTCTAATTTTCACCGTTTACTCTTACCCCCACCCTTCAAGTCACAAAAGCATTTGTTTTGTGGACCGAAAGGATCGTTCTGATAAGGCAAAAGTACATTATGTATACGTATATCTCGGTAGGTAGTTACCTATAATAATGAAGTCACAAAAGCACTTGTTTTGTGGACCGAAAGGATCGTTCTGATAAGGCAAAAGTACATTATGTATACGTATATCTCGGTAGGTAGTTACCTATAATAATGCTTTATTAGAATTCCTTTCAGGGTCCAGAATTTTCTTCCACACCCCATTCTGCTTTCCACCACCCTAGAGATTGATTTCTCCTGGAAAGTCAGGTGTTACTAGCACACCTATTCAGAAATCAGGTGGACTTACATCACATCCAATCAAAAATCACACTCTCCCTTTTTTGTGACGACTTTATATCATTAGTTTTGCTATTAAATTTATCTTAAGTAATAAAAAATTACTCGTAAATTTACCAGTCCAAAGGTCGTTTGTTTTCCATTAGTTGGCAGTGATTGGACCATGGGTCACGTGCTCCCTTGACATGAGAAGAAATTTCCCATTCTACCAAAGGAACTGGCACAAACAAGCAGTGCCCAGTGTTATTATAGGGTTAGATTCAACGCAAAAAGGAGTTTTCACAGTTAGAGCAGTGATTAGTGTTATTATAGGGTTAGGTTAAAAACAAAAAGGAGCTTTTCTTTTCCACGGACATGACTTCTGCATAATTACCACCTTTTCAAATCAAATCTGAGTGCATAACAGTGCACCAAGCCAAGTTCCAGTAAGCAAGCCTGTGTAGGTACCTATATTGACAAAAACTGATTCGGAAGGTAGTAGATTATTCTGTTCCAATGGTCGTGTTCCAGACTTCCAGGACATGTGCCAGTAATCCTTAGTTTTGGACTAGGAGGGTAGGTCTTAGGTAGCAAGACACAAAGACACTTTGAAGTTTTCAAGTCATGAACGGGACAAACTTTGGATGGATGCCTAACAGGTGTAGTAAATGTGAGAGCTCTGGTTCCACTTTGCAGTCATTGATTGGAATTGAGGAGTTGTCAAATGGATCGGCACATTTGGGATCACTATCTGATCGGCAGTTCCAGCATTTGATACAAGACACTAAAAAATAAAATGGGGTAAGTAGGTAGTTATGAAATATCATTTGACGGTACTTGTGCAGAAGTCACGTCTGGGGAATATTATATTGTTACCAAAGGAACTGGCACAAACAAGCAGTGCCCAGTGTTATTATATAGGGTTAGGTTGAACGCAAGAAGGAGTTTTCACAATTAGAGCAGTGATTAGTGTTATTAAAGGGTTAGGTTAAAAACAAAAAGGAGCTTTTCTTTTCCACGGACATGACTTCTGCATAATTACCACCTTTTCAAATCAAATCTGAGTGCATAACAGTGCACCAAGTCAAGTTCCAGTAAGCAAGCCTGTGTAGGTACCTATATTGACAAAAACTGATTCGGAAGGTAGTAGATTATCTGTTCCAATGGTAGTGTTCCAGACTTCCAGGACATGTGCCAGTAATCCTTAGTTTTGGACTAGGAGAGTAGGTCTTAGGTAGCAAGACACAAAGACACTTTGAAGTTTTCAAGTCATGAACGGGACAAACTTTGGATGGATGCCTAACAGGTGTAAAGAATAATGATAACATGTTGCACTGTTTTCTGCTATCATATTTTCATTTAAAGCTGTACAGAAATCAAATAATGAAAAGAAATGATGCTGACTCTCACACTCAACAAGTGGTTGAGAATTTTACCTGATTTGAGAACATCTATGGCAGAGAAGCTCAGAAGGACAAAGCAAAAATAATACATGAGATTCATTTTGTGGAGGTTGATAAAAACACTGTTCTTTAAGTAGTAATTAACATGAGATAAAAGGTTCTTTAGTACCAAGCCTATTAATTAATTTAATTAATAATCAAATTTGAAACACATCAAGAGGAATTTGTTTTTGGTGGGACCAAAAATAAAATATTTGTTGTTGTTTTTTTTTTAAAATGGGTGTACCGCGTGTGACGTCATCACCACAGAGGTAAATGCAGCAGCACAGAGATGTCAAATACTTTTTGTTAGGGCGCGAATTCAATTTTTTTGACAAGTTGATCAGGCAATTTTCCACTCAAAAAATTAAATACTACCCTATTACAATGTTTTTAAGTATCTAGATAGTTTCAAAGTTGTATAATTTTCCAAAAAGAAGCTATTACGTATGTACTTGGGTATTTAATGTAGGAAAAATGAAGAAAATAAGGTGATTTGCAAAAAATCCAATACTAGTGCTGAGATCTAACGGATTATGCAAAAAGTTTTTGAAAAAGTCGCCATGCAGCGGCCATCATGATTTTCCCATATTTTTCATTCATGATTCAAGTGAGATAGTGATAGTGCGTACGCGATGCGTACGGGGAGAAAGGAATGTCAAGGTCAAAAATACACGCTTTTACTACAGCTACCACGTGCTTTCAAGGTTAGTACTACTACTCGCTTCCCGTTCTCCACAAAACTAGTACTTTTGAACTAGATCCTTTATTGTAGGTAATTTCGTTCAGGACAGCCACACTATCACGTCAAGTGATCTCACGTGACGTGACGATAGTGTGTTTCTGCCTAGAGACAAAACAAAGTAAAATGAAGAAAAACTTGGAAGATAGGCACCGTTATCTTGAGGAAAACTCAAGTTTAATTACAAGTTCAATATCTATGTTGTTATCATGTTATCGGACTACATATAATAATCACTTTGAAGATTCTTAACTTCATCCAATCTCGGACGTACGTATGAGTTCATCCAATCTTGACTTCTGGCCGGGGGATAACCCGGGTAAAATCGAGGAATTCACCTGGGTGTTATTACACTATTACGTTACGGTTCCAGAGAAAAGTGTTTTTAAATTTTCCGTAGCTCTTATCATCTCTATCTTTACAGCTATCCTTGCAGCCCCAGCAGTAGGTAAAACAGTATCAGATGAACTAACTGGATTGTTGCAGTCTTCAAATTTTCACCGTTTACTCTTACCCCCACCCTTCAAGTCACAAAAGCACTTGTTTTGTGGACCGAAAGGATCGTTCTGATAAGGCAAAAGTACATTATGTATACGTATATCTCGGTAGGTACTGTCAAATACTTTTTGTTAGCGCGCGAATTCAATATTTTTGACAAGTTGATCAGGCAATTTTCCACTCAGAAAATTAAATTACTACCCTATTACAATGTATTTAGGTAGGTATCTAGATAGTTTCAAAGTTGTATAATTTTCCAAAAAGAAGCTATTTATTTTACGTATGTACTTGGGAAAAATGAAGAAAATAAGGTGATTTGCAAAAATCCAATACTAGTGCTGAGATCTAACGGATTATGCAAAAAGTTTTTCAAAAAGTCGCCATGCAGCGGCCATCATGATTTTCCCATATTTTTCATTCATGATTCAAGTGAGATAGAGATAGTGCGTACGCGATGCGTACGGGGAGAAAGGAATGTCAAGGTCAAAAATACACGCTTTTACTACAGCTACCACGTGCTTTCAAGGTATAATAATGCTTTATTAGAATTCCTTTCAGGGTCCAGAATTTTCTTCCACACCCCATTCTGCTTTCCACCACCCTAGAGATTGATTTCTCCTGGAAAGTCAGGTGTTACTAACATACCTATTCAGAAATCAGGTGGACTTACATCACATCCAATCAAAAATCACACTCTCCCTTTTTTGTGACGACTTTACATCATTAGTTTTGAAATTACTCGTAAATTTATCAGTCCAAAGGTCGTTTGTTTTCCATTAGTTGGCAGTGATTGGACCATGGGTCACGTGCTCCCTTGACATGAGAAGAAAAATTTCCCATTACTCGCTTCCCGTTCTCCACAAAACTAGTACTTTTGAACTAGATCCTTGTACCTTATCTTATTGGTATTTTATGACGCTACATTTTGGACTAGTTTAGAATTTTTCTGAGATGATCGACATCTATTTATGCGGGGGGCCTGTAACACCTCTTATGACATTGGATTATTTCAGAATCAAGCCATTATTTCGATCTAATGTAATCACTACGAAATTAATTTAATAAATTTTGATCTGAATCCATAAAATTTGCACTCGTAATAAAATGACAAAATATTTAACGGAACTTAACGGTATTTTATAACTACAGAGGAGATGTCCACAATTGGTGATTCTCATGATTTTTTTTTATTATCTCAGAAAAAACTATAAAAATTAAAAAAAATATTGAGACTAAAACGAAGAAGCTTACCTAATAATTTTATATGAATCTATACCGACATAATATTGTATGCACCTGTTCCTAGATTTATTTACGTAGATATTTAGATGAGTTTTTAAAAAGTTAGCTTTTGTAAAAACGGAGGTACGT
The DNA here is from genome assembly GCF_000475195.1 of Diaphorina citri. Classification (NCBI taxonomy): domain Eukaryota; kingdom Metazoa; phylum Arthropoda; class Insecta; order Hemiptera; family Psyllidae; genus Diaphorina; species Diaphorina citri. The sequence continues at coordinate 158,247 of NW_007377873.1, forward strand.
AGGTATACCCCTTTTTGTAATACAGACACTTAACAAAGAGCATTCTTTATACCTAACAACTCTGATTATTATAATTATTGTCTAATAACTTACCTTCCAAAACTATCGTCTTCCATTCATTACAGGTGTCTTACAGGTAGCTACGACAGGACTTGTAAGCTGTGGGACATCAAGTCTGGTCATGAAATATGTACATACCGAGGTCATCAAAATGTGGTCTATGCTGTAGCCTTTAGTGAACCTTATGGGTAAGTGGATGGTCTAAGATTCTACTACCCAAATGTCTAAAATTCTAAATTCTACTCACATGTCTAAAATTCTAAATTTATGCTGGATAACATGTACAGTAATTCTGAGAAGGCAATAATTTTGAAGGCGGGGCAGAACTGCTTTTGAAAATCTCTCACATTTCAATTTCAGAGACAAAATATTGACGGGATCTTTCGACAAAACCCTCAAGCTCTGGGCGAGTGCCAAAGAGGAATGCATCCAAACCTATCGCGGCCATAGTGCAGAAGTAGTGGGTGTCACATTTTCTCCGGATCAGAGCACATTCTGTTCCTGTTCTATGGACCATACGGCGAGAATATTCAATACTATGTAGGTACGGCCTTACCTATCTATATCTAAATCTCAGGTAACTTTATGATAATAGGTAGGTATTTAACTAGTTGCTGATGCCCTAGTATACATAGACATGGGAGTACATAGACTTATAGTTGTTTTCCTTATAGAAAGTACATGTTCTGTTCATAGGTTAGTACCCCTTCACTTCCACCAGATAGTGCATACTCTCGGACAGACACTCCTGATAACCTAGCTTGAAGTGCTCTAGGTTAATAGGAGCGGGGGAGCCTTCACCTTCAGGTTTATTAGGGTCTAGCTCAGTGATGGACGAGGAGTTTTCAGTCGGTTTGCTTGGGTTGTGCTCAGAGGTCTCTTCCTTACCACTCACTTTGCTGTCTTGGTCGTAATTATCTATAACATTCAAATTAATAGAGTTTAGGAAGGAACATTTTGAAACATCCTCAACATTAATCCTGCCAAGACGCTCACCTAGTAAACAGGAGGGCGTGGTTTCAATGCCACTCACTTTGCTGTCTTGGTCGTAATTATCTATAACATTCAAATTAGTAGAGTTTAGGAAGGAACATTTTGAAACATCCTCAACATTAATCCTGCCAAGACGCTCACCTAGTAAACAGGAGGGCGTGGTTTCAATCCCAGCCGAGGTATGAAATTTTATCCTCAATGTAATTTGAGAATTTAACCACAATAATACTGCCGTGCTAAGCGAAAACGCCGTATGTCAAAAAATCGATTTTTGGTTTTTGGTGCCAAATGGTTCCTTAAATTTTGATCCTATATTTTTTTTTCTTTATCCTAAACCAATTAAAAATCACTAAGACGTGTTGCCGTACCTATGTCAAAAACGTATGTTTGCCCTATAGATTGAAATCTTTAAACTCGATTTCCCGAAAGTAGGGTTTTTTGACATAATACTAATAATAATAATACGGCGATCGATTTTTGGTTTTTGGTGCCAAATGGTTCCTTAAATTTTGATCCTATATTTTTTTTCTTTATCCTAAACCAATTAAAAATCACTAAGACGTGTTGCCGTATGTCAAAAATGTATGTTTGCCCTATAGATTGAAATCTTTAAACTCGATTTCCCGAAAGTAGGGTTTTTTGACATAATACTAATAATAATAATACGGCGTTTTTGCTTAGCACGTCAGAATAGTAGGTACTGGCCTACTGCTGGAGTAAAGGGACTATTCCGTCCTACGCAAGCAGTAAAAAAAAAAGACCATAAGGCAAAGTCCTCAAGAAGGCAGGTAATGTTTGCAGATATTATATGCAAAGGAGAGTAAACTATTTTCAGCGCATAGAACTTGGTAATAGTAGACACAAAACCATAAGCTCAAAACGTTTGACCACACGTGACCCAGTTTCTCACGCGAGAAACATTTGCCAATTCACGTGAGCTTAATACAGATAGAGTTGGTCTTGGTGTCATAAATTTAATATACTATCTATGTCTCTGACTATTGTGTTGATATTTTCATATGCTAATCGAAGAGTACCGTATTGAATGTATAAATGGACATTGTTAAATTTTGTTATTATTAAATAAACGTTTCTCTCACCTAACATTTGACTATTCTCTAGGGGTAACTCATTTGACGGATTGGCATTGGGTGTCCGCGTACACACCACACTGTGCAGATATTTCATGTGCTTGATTGCCATCTCGATGATTTCAGTCTTTTCAATGCGGCCGCGACCCTTCTTCAGATAATCGGCCGGGATCAGTCGTGAGAGGTCGGCCAGACAGTTGTTCATGCGGTCTCGCCGCCGCTTCTCGATAATCCGGTGGGACATGGGGTCCTGGGAAGAGAACAGAGGTGTTAGAATGATGGCCCAAATTTATGAACCTTAGGAACAACAGTTACACTCACATTCATACTTGCATCCCGTGTTCGCCCGCGCGCGAAAGTTCCGGCACCTTCCCCCACTTCAAGGAGGTGTTGGCACGGAAGATTAAGGAGAGGAGGATTTTAGGAGGAAAATAACCCTTCGCTGACTGCTTCTGTGAGGGTGGCTTCGAAAGAGTGAAAGGAAAGTGAGTTTAGGATGGGATAAGGTACCGAGTTCCAGAGATTTATGGATGAGATAAGGAAGGAAGTTCCGTAGGATGTGGTGTTATGTGAAGGGACATCAAGGAGGAGTTCATGGGAACGGGACCAAAGGACACATAGGATCATGTTGAAAAGTTTCCACTGAGAATACTAGGAGACTATCTGGGGCAATCTCCAAGTCTTCTTGGAGACTAATCATTCCAACTTGTACCTTGTACTCCAGGACCTTCAACAACTGTGGACCTTAAAGGTATTGCGTTACGCAACCCTCTAGAATTCGCGAACATAAATTTCTCTAAACGCCTCTTTAAATTCCACGAAATTAAATATTGGGTTATACTTTGCAACCTGCAGTGTGCAGCAAGTTTGTCATATTGTTGAAGGCACGTGCTGCGTGCAGGTTGTAATAGAACCACGTGTATTCGTGAGAGAACAAACGTGCAATAGACCTAATGATAATGATTTCAGAGCGCATATTTTTATGCCAATCTACTCGGGTGAAAAGAGGAACGAACATAAGTAAGAATCTCGATGATGAAGAGTTTATTGCGGTTCACTTCGGATCTGAAGGTTGGTGGTTCGAGTCCAAGTCAAATTATGAAATTTAGCGATGCGTACCTATTATTCTGGGAAAGACATTTATGAACATTCATGCTCAATACAATTATTATTAATATGCATTTTTTAAAAGGATTTTACCACCATTCTTACAACTATTTGCTAGAACGACTGTGAGAGTTTTTGTTCTACATACCACATTCCAACTGCCTATTCCACAAATTTAGTATGCAAAACCACGTAAGGCAAAACTTCGGGTAAAATGGTATTAGCTAGTCAGCCAGAAAAAGACGCGAAAGTTGGACTACCATATTGTACATTTAAGCGTCTTTCATCTAAGAATGTCTGAAAACCTGCCTGTATGTAAATCAGTCTGGGCCAAAAGTTTCGTACCTCTCGATTCAGCATTTTCTTTTCGGGCAAAAGTTGGGCTTGGTTCTGAGTTTGACTCTGATGATTGGCAACATTTTCTAGAACAGGCGGGGGCTCTGATGGGAGGGCCAGGGGGGAATCCAAATAATGAACATTTTGAGTGACCATTTTGAACGTAGACGATTTATTTTCCAAAGTTATTTCCGCTTCGACAGTATCCAAATAGGGTGCTAAAATAGGTATTATGGTTATAAAAAGATGACGCTTACAAAAACCAATTATTTATTAGATATTGTAGCCTAAAATTCACTATTAAAACTAGTAATATAATATTCTTTAAGTTTTTGGCCAAAAAATTCAGGTAGGTAAAACGATGGCTCTTAAACACGCTTGATTGTTGGTTATTGTTCCACTGAAGTTCAACTTTTCAAACGTATTGAACTCAAAATTTGAGTTTGATTTTAAATCGAAATTAGCCTTATTCCACATGAACTGCACTCACTATTGACACTAGGTATTAAAAAAAAATATTGGAATTAAATTGATGTTGTTAAATTTCTTTACAAATTACGACCTAAGAAGATCCCAACTGATTTTCTATTTTACAGGAAAAATAATTAAAAAAAAAAGAAAAAAAAAAACGCTCAAGTACCCAATAATACACGTAAAATTATTATTAATTCAGCCTCAAATTGTATTTCCACGCACGAAAAAACTTACGTCAAGTAACAAACGCTAAAAATAAACTAGGTATTTTTTAGTTAAGTAGGTACCTATTATTTGTTCAGCAGGAAAACTAGCAATAAATCACGATCTTATTTCCTACACGGATAAGTATAAGTAATTAAAAGAACTAATTATTCACACTGTTATCTTTAAATGCAGGGTTGTATTTACTTTAAAATCTACTTTTTTATCTAAACAATTCTTATTTTCATCTCTAGTACGTCAAGATGTCAACAAAAAACTCTCGTTTGAAATTGATAACGAAAAAAAAAATGCAATTAAAATGCACTTGGGAAAGTAACGGGTGGCGCTCTACAAACGGAATGACTCCAACATTCGAACAAAAACATCAAATGCAATTAAAATGCACTTGGGAAAGTAACGGGTGGCGCTCTACAAACGGAATGACTCCAACATTCGAACAAAAACATCGAATTCGACTGAACTGTTCGTAATCAAAACATAAGCTCGCATTAAAAACGCGTTCGTTCGCACGTTTCTCAGTCGAAATAAAAACGTGTCGTCAACGTGACCTGTAGCATACAGCCCACAGACCAGAGTCAAGCGTGCCTAACAGCGTGCTTGAGTATTGTATAGAGGAGGGTGTCCTAATCGTACATCTAATGCTTGGATACCTATTGTAGAGAAGGTGATACCTGTAGAGAAGGTAAGGTATCTAGCTATCTACTTAGGTACGTACACAGAAAGCCCACTCTGAGGCTTAAGTTTCGGGGCAAACAGCCCTAAAAGTCGGATTTTTTTTTTTTTTTTAAGAGGTTTGACAGAGGGAACTGTAACTGCTATGGTCTTATCGTCCCGAAATAGAAGAGAGAAGGAAGACAGGATAGGAGAAAGCCAGCCGTTCCGAGAACGAACATTATCCCATCAGGATAAAATCCGCCCCGGGCGGGAATCGAACCCGCGGCCTAGCGCTTACAAGGCAGACGCACTACCAACTAAGCTAACTAACTTTTAAAAGTGCGATAATAAGTTGTAATAATATCCACTTAATAGTTGTGAGATAATGTTACGTATAGGTACTTGGGAAGTAGGCATTGGTAGAAACATTATTATCAATCTATAACTAGGTATATTCTATAGGTATCCCAATACTTTTTGTGACCTACCTAACCCACCTACCTTCGAGTGTACTAGTCCTAATGGCATGACACACGGCCTACATTAAAATTAAATGTACACTAATGGAAAGGCACTAAGTCTGCGTAGTGTGTCATTGCTACTTCCAACCTACCTTTATAGCTTACCTACCTTTAAAAACATCAACAACAACAA